>NC_138163.1:74243868-74388868 GCF_964165515.1 Mesoplodon bidens
GACATCCTTACTTTATTCCTGATCTAAGGGGGAAATCATTTAGTCTTTCATCATTAAATATGATTTAAATTGTAGATTTTTCATAGAGGTCCTTTTAATCACGTTGAGGAAACACTTTTTCACTCTGGTTTTTGAAAATCATGATAGGGCATTGAATCTTGTGAAGTGATTTTTCTACATCTGTTGAGATGATAATACAGTTTTGTTCTTTACACTGTTGACATGGTGTATTATATTAGTTGATATACAGGTGAAAAACCAACCTTGCTTCCTGGATAAAACACACTTGATTAGGATGTATAATCTTTTTATATAGTGCAAGTTTTGGTTTGTTAACATTTAGTTGAGGATATTGCATGTATATTTAAAAGAGATGTTGGTTTCTCATTTTCTTTTTCTGTGACACCCTTTTTCTGATTTTGGTATCAGGGTAGTAGTGCCCTCACAAAACGAGTTGAAAAGTGTTTTCTCCATTCTATTTCTTGAAAGAGCTTGTGAAAAATTAGTATTAGTTAATCTTTAAACTTTATATATTTTTTAATTTACCAGTGAAGCATCTGGATCAGTGCTTTACAATGTGGGTAGGTTTTATATTTCTAATTCAGTCTCTTTACCTGTTATAGATTTATTCATATGTTCTATGTATCATTGTAGAAATTTATCCACATTATTGAAGTTATCTAATTTGTTGACATACAGTTATGTATTGTATTCCCATATAATTCATTCCTATTTCTGTAAGCTTGTTACTAATGTCCCCCCTTTCATTCCTGATTTTAGTAATTAGCGTCTTCTCTCATTTTGTTCTTGGTAAGTCTAGAAAGAGATTTGTCAATTTTGTTGAACTTCTTAAGAACAAACTTTTCATTTTGTTGATTTATCTCCCTTTACTATGTTCTATTTTATTCATTTCTTCTCTCCTCATTATTTTCTCCAAATCTTAATTTGGATTTAGTTTGTTCTATTTTTTTATCAATGATTTAAGGTGGAAGTTTAGATTATCACTTTTAAGTGATGTTATTTAACTTTTTTTAATGATGTAAAATTCTCATAACATAAAACTTACAATTTAATATATTTTAAATTTTATGATTCAGGGATTTCTTGACAGACACAACCATCTCCACTAATCCTATAACATTTTTGTCATCCCAAAATAAAAACTGTATAAATAAATTAGTAACATTCTACACATTTTCCTCTCCCTTCAGCACTTGGCAACCACCACATTGCTTTCTCCCTCTATGGATTAAGCTATTCTGTACACTTATATAAATTGAATGGTTTGGCTTTGTGTGTCTGGCTTATTTTACTAAATAATAATGTTTTCAAAGTTCACCCATTTTATAGGACAAACGGTACTTAAATTCTTTTTATTGCCAAAAATGTTACATTGTATGTATGTAACTACATTTTATTTATCCATTCATCAGTTGTTGGATATTTGTGTTGTTCCAATTTTTGGCTATGATGAATGAGGCTTCAATAAAAAATCATGTCCAAAATTTGTCCTGAACATGATTTTTATTCTCCTTAGTAATTGCAGGGTCATATGGTAATATGTTTAAATTTTTGAAATGTTTTTCACAGTGGTAGAACCATTTTACATTTGAAACAGCAATATATAAAGGTATCAACTTTACCATGTCCTTGTCAACCCTTATTTTCTTATTTTTTTATTTTTGATTTTTATTCCTTCTATTATGATTTTCAGTCATTTTCTTTTTAATACTTATCAGTCATTTACATTAATTTATGAATAGCTTGGTCAGGTTCCCTGTTAAATTTTGATAAGTATTTACCCAACTTTATTGATAAGATACAATACGTATTCGGGTATTTTTGAATTATTTGACATACAAGATTTTTTTAATTGAAGTTTAGTTGATTTAAAATATTATATTAGTTTCAAGTGTACATAATATTAATTAAATTTTTATAGACTATATTCCATCTTAAATTATTATAAACTATATTCTCTGTATGGCTATATTCTCTGTGCTAAAAATATATCCTTGTAGCTTATTGTTTTATACATAGTTCTTTTTTTAACACCTTTATTGGAGTATAATTGGTCTACAATGGGGTGTTAGTTCTGCTTTGTAAAAAAAGTGAATTGGCCATACATATACATATATTCCCATATCTCCTCTTTCTTGTGTTTCTCCCCCACCCTCCCTATCCCAGCCCTCTAAGTGGTCAAAAAGCACCGAGCCGGTCTCCCTGTTTTATGCGGCTGTTTCCCACTAGCTATCTATTTTACGTTTAGTAGTGTATATATGTCCATGCCACTCTCTCACTTTGTCCCAGCTTACCAAAGCCCTCCCCTTGTCCTCAAGTCCATTCTCTACATCTGCATCTTTATTCATGTCCTGCACCTAGGTTCTTCAGAAACATTTTTTAAAAAAATACCATATATATGTGTTAGCATACAGTATTTGTTTTTCTCTCTCTGACTTACTTCACTCTGTATGACAGACTCTAGGTCCATCCACTTCACTACATATAACTCAATTTCGTTTCCATTTATGGCTGAATAATATTCCATTGTATACATGTGCCACATCTTTATCCATTCATACATTGATGGACACTTAGGTTGCTTCCATGTTTTGGCTATTGTAAATAGAGCTGCAATGGACATTGTGGTACATGTCTCTTTTTGAATTATGGTTTTCTCAGGGTATATGCCCAGTAGTGGCATTGCTGGGTAAAATGATAGTTCTATTTTTAGTTTTTTAAGGAACCTCCATACTGTTCTCTATCGTGGCTCTATCAATCTACATTCCCACCAACAGTGCTGGAGGGTTCCCTTTTCTCCACACCCTCTCCAACATTTATTGTTTGCAGATTTTTTGATGATGGCCATTCTGACCAGTGTGAGGTGATACCTTTCTGTAGTTTTGATTTGAATTTCTCTAATAATTAGTGATGTTGAGCATCTTTTCATGTGTTTATTGGCAATCTGTATATCTTCTTGGAGAAATGTGTATTTAGGTCTTCTGCCCATTTTTGGATTGGGTTGTTTGTTTTTATGATATTGAGCTGAATGAGCTGCTTGTAAATTTTGGAGAAAATCCTTTGTCAGTTGCTTCATTTGCAAACATTTTCTCCCATTCTGAAGGTTGTCTTTCCATCTTGTTTATGGTTTCCTTTGCTGTGCAAAAGGTTTAAGTTTCATTAGGTCCCTTATGTTTATTTTTGTTTTTATTTCCACCTCTCTAGGAGGTGGGTCAAAAAGATCTTGCTGTGATATATGTCATAGAGTGTTCTGCCTATGTTTTCCTCTAAGAGTTTTATACAGTCTGGCCTTACATTTAGGTCTTTAATCCATTTTGAGTTTATTTTTGTGTATGCTGTTAGGGTGTGTTCTAATTTCATTCTTTGACATGTAGATCTCCAGTTTTCCCAACACCACTTATTGAAGAGTCTCTCTTGTCTCCATTGTATATTCTTGCCTCCTTTGTCAAAAATAAGGTGACCATATGTGTGTGGGTTTATCTCTGGGCTTTCTATCTTGTTGCATTGATCTATCTTTCTGTTTTTGTGCCAGTACCATACTGTCTTGATTACTGTAGTTTTGTAGTATAGTCTGAAGTCCGAGAGCCTGATTCCTCCAGCTCCGTTTTTCTTTCTCAAGATTGCTTTGGGTATTTGGGGTCTTTTGTGTTTCCATACAAATTGTGAATTTTTTGTTGTAGTTCTCTGAAAAATACCATTGCTAGTTTGATAGGGATTGCATTGAAATTGTAGATTTCTTTGGTTAGTATGGTCATTTTCACAATGTTGTTTTTTCTAGTCCAAGAACATGGTATGTCTCTCCATCTGTTTGTACCATCTTTAATATGTTTCATCAGTGTCTTATAGTTTTTTGCATATAGGTCTTTTGTCTCCTTTGTAGGTTTATTCCTAGGTATTTTATTATTTTTGTTGCGATGGTAAATGGAAGGGTTTCCTTAATTTCTCTTTCAGATTTTTCATCATTAGTGTATAGGAATGCCAGAGATTTCTGTGCATTAATTTTGTATCCGGCTACTTTACCAAATTCATTGATTAGCTCTAGTAGTTTTATGGTAGCATCTTTAGGATTCTCTATGTGTAATATCATGTCATCTGCAAAGAGTGACAGCTTTAATTCTCTGTTAAAGTGACATGACAGCTTTAATTTAATTATTTTCTGATTTGGATTCCTTTTATTTATTTTTTGTCTGTGATTGCTGTGGCTAAAACTTCCAAAACTCTGTTTCATAATAGCAGTGTGAGTTGGCAACCGTTTCCTGTTCCTGATCTTAGAGGAAATGCTTTCTTTTTTTCACAATTGAGAAGGATGTTGGCTGTGGATTTGTCATATGGCCTTTATTATGTTGAGGTAGATTCCCTTACTCTATGCCTACTTTCTGGAGAGTTTTTGTGATAATTGGGTGTTGAATTTTGTCAAAAATCTTTTTCTGCATCTATTGAGGTAATCATGTAGTTTTTTGCCTTCAATATATTAATATAGTGTATCATATTTGTAGATTTGCATATATTGAAGAATCCTTGTATTTCCATGGTAAACCCCCCTTGATCATGGTGTATGATCATTTTAATGTGCTGTTGGATTGATTTTCCTAGTATTTTGTTGAGAATTTTTGCATCTATATTCATCAGTGATATTGGCCTGTAGTTTTTATTTTTTGTGACATCACTTTTTTTTTGGTGTTACGTGGGCCTCTCACTATTGTGGCCTCTCCCGTTGTGGAGCACAGGCTCCGGATGCACAGGCCCAGTGGTCATGGCTCACGGGCCCAGCCACTCCACGGCACATGGGATCCTCCCGGACTGGGGCACAAACCTGTGTCCCCTGCATCGTCAGGCAGACTCTCAACCACTGCGCCACCAGGGAAGCCCTTTGTGACATCTTTGTCTGCTTTCGGTATCAGGGTGTTGGTGCTGTTGTAGAATGAGTTTGGGAGTTCCTCCCTCTGCTTTACTTTGGAAGGGTTTGAGAAGGATAGGTGTTAGCTCTTCTCTAATTGTTAGATAGAATTCACCTGTGAAGCTATTTGCTCCTGGGCTTTTGTTTGTTTGAAGATTTTTAATCACAGTTTCAATTTCAGTGCTTGTGATAGGTCTGTTTATATTTTCTGTTTCCTGTTTCAGGCTTGGAACATTGTGGTTTTCTAAGAATTTGTCCATTTCTTCTAGGTTGTCCATTTTATTGGCATATAGTTGCTTGTAGTAATCTCTCCAGATCCTTTGCATTTCTGCAGTCTCAGTTGTTACTTCTCTTTTTTCATTTCTAATTCTGTTGATTTGAGTCTTCTCCCTTTTATTTTTGCTGAGTCTGGCTAATGATTCATCAATTTTGTTTATCTTCTTAAAGAACCAGCTTTGAGTTTTATTCATCTTTGCTATTGTTTTCATTTCTTTTTCATTTATTTCTGATCTGATCTTTATGATTTCTTTCCTTCTGCTAACTCTAGTTTTGGTTTTTTGGGGGGTGTTGTTCTTTTTTCTCTAATTGCTTTAGGTGTAAGGTTAGGTTATTTACTTGACATTTTTCTTGTTTCTTGAGGTAGGATTTTTTTACTAGAAACTTCCCTGTTAGAACTGCCTTTGCTGCCTCCCACAGGATTTGGGTCAGCGTGTTTTCATTGTCATTTCTTTCTAGGTATTTTTTGATTTCCTCTTTGATTTCTTCAGTGATATCTTGTTTATTTAGTACCATATTGTTTAGTCTCCACGTATTTGTGTTTCTTACAATTTTTTTTCATGTAATTGACATCAAATCTCACAGTGTTGTGGGTGTAAAGATACTTGATATTATGTTAATTTTCTAAAATTTACTAAAGCTTGATTTATGACCCAAGATATGATCTATCCTGGAGTATGTTTTCATGAGCATTTGAGAAGAAAATGTATTCTGTTGTTTTTGGATGGAACATCCTATCAATATGAATTAAGTCCATCTTGTCTAATTTTTCATTTAAAGCTTGTGTCTCTGAATTTATTTCCATTTTGGATGATCTGTCCATTGGTGAAATTGGGGTGTTAAAATCCCCTGCTATTATTCTGTTACTGTCTATTCCCCCTTTTATGGCTGTCAGCATTTGCTTATGTTTTGAGGTGCTCCTATATTGGGTGTATAAATATTTACAATTGTTATATCTTCTTCTTAGGTTGAACCCTTGGTCATTATGTAGTGTCCTTTGTCTCTTGTAATAGTCTTTATTTTAAAGTCAATTTTGTCTGATATGAGAATTGCTACTCCTAATTTCTTTTGATTTCCTTTTGCATGGAATATCTTTTTCCATCCCCTCACTTTCAGTCTATATGTGTCCCTAGGTCTGAAATTGGTCTCTTGTAGACAGCATATACGGGTCTTGTTTTTGTCTCCATTCAGCCAGTCTATGTCTTTTGGTGGGAGCATTTAATCCATTTACATTTAAGGTAATTATTGATATATATATATATATATATATATATATATATATATATATATATATATATATATATATGTTCTTATTACCATTTTCTTAATGTTTTGTGTTTGTTTTTGTATGTGTTTTCCTTCTCTTTTGTTTTGGACATAGAGAAGTTCCTTTATCATTTGTTGTAAGTGTGGTTTGATGGTGCTGTATTCTCTTTACTTTTGCTTGTCTATGAAGCTTTTTATTTCTACATTGAATCTGAATGAGATTGTTGCTGGGTAGAGTAATCTTGGTTGTATGATCCTCCGTTTCCTCACTTTAAATATGTCCTTCTACTCCCTTCTGGCTTGCAGAGTTTCTTCTGAAAGATCAGCTGTTAACTTTAAGGACATTCCCTTTTATGTTGTTTGTTTTTTTTCCCTTGCTGCTTTTAATATTTTTTCTTTATATTTAATTTTTGATAGTTTGATTAATATGTGTCTTGGCTTGTTTCTCTTTGCATTTTTCCTGTATTGTACTCTCTGCACTTCCTGTACTTAACTGACTATTTCCTTTCCCATGTTACTGAAGTTTTCAACTATAATCTCTTCAAAATATTTCCTCAGTCCTTTTTTTTTCCCCCTCTTCTTCCTCTGGGATCCCTATATTCAGAATGTTGGTGCATTTAATATTGTCCCTGAGGTCTGTGAGACTGTCCTCAATTCTTTTGTTTCTTTTTTCTGCATTCTGCTCTGTGGTTGTTTTTTCCCACTCTTTTATCTTCCTGGTCACTTATCTGTTCTTCTGCCTCAGTTATTCTGCAATTGGTTCCTTCCAGAGATTTTGTGTGTGTGTGTGTGTGTGGTACACGGGCCTCTCACTGTTGTGGCCTCTCCCATTGTGGAGCACAGGCTCCAGACACACAGGCTCAGCGGCCATGGCTCATGGGTCCAGCCGCTCTGCGGCATGTGGTATCTTCACGGACCAGGGCACGAACCTGTGTCCCCTGCATCGGCAGGCAGACTCTCAACCACTGCACCACCAGGGAAGCCCTAGAGGTTTTTTAATTTCCTTTATTTTGTTGTTCATCATTGTTTGTGTGCTCTTTAATTCTTCTAGGTCCTTGTTAAATGTTTCTTGTATTTTCTCCATTCTATTTTCAAGATTTCGGATCATCTTTACTATCATTACTCTGAATTCTTTTTCAGGTAGACTGCCTATTTCCTCTTCATGTGTTTGGTCTGGTGGGGTTTTACCTTGCTACTTCATCTGCTACATATTTCTCTGTCTTCTCATTTTGTTTAACTTACTGTGTTTGGGGTCTCCTTTTTAAAGGCTGCATGTTCATAGTTCCCATTGTTTCTGGTGTCTGCCCCCAGTGGTTAAGTTGGTTCAGTGGTTTTTGTAGACTTCCTGGTGGAAGGGCCTAGTGCCTGTGTTCTGGTGGATGAGGCTGTATCTTCATTTCTGGTGGGCAGGGCCGCATGCAGTGGTGTATTTTGGGGTGTCTGTGAACTTAGTATGATTTTAGGTAGCCTCTCTGCTAATGGGTGGGTTTGTGTTCCTGTCTTGCTAGTTGTGTGGCATGGGGCACCCAGGACTGGGGTTTGATGGCCTTTGGGTGGAGCTGGGTCTTAGCATTGAGATGGAGATCTCTGGGAGAGCTCTCACCAATTGATGTTATGAGGGCTGGGAGATCTCTGGTGGTCCAATATCCTGAATGCAGCTTTCCCACCTCAGAGGTCCATGCCTGTCCCCAGGCTGAAGCACCAAGATTCTGTCAGTCACACAGCTCAGGAGAAAAGTGAGAAAAATAAAATGAAAAAGAATAAGTAAAAAATATATTATTAAAATAAATATAATAATAATAAAAGAAAGAAGAGAGCAACCAAACCAATAAACAAATCCACCAATGATAACAATCACTAAACAATAAGCTAAAATAAACATAAAAAATCAGAAACGAATAAGTCACAGACAGAAAACCCCAAGTCTACAGTCGCTCCCAAAATCCACTGCCACAATTTTGGGATGATTCTTTGTCTATTCAGGTATTCCCCAGATGCAGGGTGCATCGAGTTGTTTGTGGGTATTTAATCTGCTGCTCCTGAGGTTGCAGGGAGAAATTTTCCTTTCTCCTCTTTGTTCACACAACTCCTGGGGATCAGCTTTGATTTTGGTCCCACCTCTTCATGTAAGTTGTCCTCAGGCGTCTGTTCTTCATCCAGACAGGAGGGGGTTAAAAAGTTGGCTGATTAGGTGGCTCTTGCTCATTCAGGCCTGGGGAAGGGAAGGGTACTGTAGATATAACTGGAATGTGAGGTGAGCCTGCAGCAGCAGAGGCATGACTTTTCTACAGCCTCGGTTGTGCTGTATGTTCTGAGGAAGGTGTCCCTGGATCACGGGACCCTGGCAGTGGCAGGTGGCACAGGCTCTCAGTGAGTGGTGTGTGGATAGTGACCTGTGGTTGCACACAGGCTTCTTCGTGGCTGCAGCAGCAGCCTTGGTGTTTCATGCCGTCTGTGGGCTCCAAGCTAATAGCCGTGGCTCACGACCATCACTGAAGCTCGTTTAGGCAGTGCTCTGAATCCCCTCTCCTCATGCAGCCCAAAACAATGGTCTCTTCCCTCTTAGGCAAGTCCAGACTTTTTCTTGGACTCCCTCCTGGCTAGCTGTGGTGCACTAACCCCTTCAGGCTGTGTTCACACAGCCAACACCAGTTCTCTCCCTGCAATCTGACCTCCAATGCCTGATCCCCAGCTCCCAGCCCCATCCACTCTGGGGGGTGAGCAGGCAAGCCTCTCAGGCTGGTGAGTACTGGTTTCCACCAATCCTCTGTGTGGGAATCTCTCTGCTTTGCCCTCTGCACCCCTGTTGCTGCACTCTCCTCCATGGCTCTGAAGCTTCCCACCCCCCATCTCCACCAGTGAAGGGGCATCTTAATGTTTGGAAACTTTTGCTCCTACAGAGCCCCCTCCCAGAGGTTCACTTCCTGTCCCTATTCTTTTTTCTCTGTTTTTTCTTCTTTCTTTTGCCCTTCCCAGGTACATGGGTATTTTCTTGTCTTTTGGGAAGTCTGAGGTCTTCTGCCCACTTTCAGTTGGTGTTCTGTGGGAGTTGTTCCACATGTAGATGTATTTTTGATGTATTTGTGGGGAGGAAGGTGATCTCCACATCTTACTCCTCCACCATCTTGAAGGTGCCCCCCCCGTTTAGTATATTTTTATATTTTCTATTTCTTTGTTGAAGTTCTCACTGTGTTCCTCTATTCTTCTCCCACATTTGGTCAGCCTCTTTATGACTATTAATATTTTTTAATTGAAATAGAGTTGATTTACCACTCAGGTGTACAGCAAAGTTATTCATATATATATATATATATATATTTTTCAGATTCTTTTCCATTGTAGGTTATTACAAGTTATTGAATACAGTTCATTCTCTGTGTTATACAGTAAGTCCTTGTTGTTTATTTTATATATAGTGGTGTGTATCTGTTAATTCCCAATTCCTAATTTATCCCTCCCCCGCCCCTTTTCCCCTTTTGTAACCAGAAGTTTGTTTTCTATGTCTTTGAGGTTTTTTTTGTTTGTTTTGTAAATAAGTTCATTTTCATCATATTTTTAGATCCCACATGTAAGTTATATCGTATGATGTTTGTCTTTTTCTGTCTGACTCATGTAGTATGATAATATCTAGGTCCATCCATGTTGCTGCAAATGGTAGTATTTCATTCTTTTTTATGGCTTAGTAATATATATATATATATATATATATATATATATATATAATCTCACATCTTCTTTATCCATTCATTTTTTGATTGACATTTAGATTGTTTCCATGTATTGGCTATTGTAAAGAGCACTGCAATGTTCCTTCAAGGTGCACATAACTTTTCAAACCATGTTTTTCTCCAGATATATGCCGAAGAATCAGACTGCTGGATCATTTGGTAGCTCTATTTTTAGTCTTTTGAAGGAACATCTGTAATTTTTCCCATAGTAGCTGTACCAATTTACATTCCCACCAACATTGGGAGGGTTCCTTTTCTCCACACACTTTACAGAATTTATGATTTGTAGACATTTTGATGATGGCTATTCATACTGGTGTGAGGTGATATCTTATTGTGGCTTTGATTTGCATTTCTCTAATAATTAGCAATGTTGAGCATTTTTCTTTTCATCTGCCTGTTAGCCATGTGGATGTCTTCTTTGGAAAAATATATTTTAATTCTTTTCTTTCCATTATTTTTAATTCTTTATCAAGTAGATTGTTTATCTCCATTTTGTTTAGTTCTTTTTCTGAATTTTTTCTTGTTTTTTTCTCAATCAAAACATATTCCTATGCCTCCTTATTTTGCCTACTTCTCTGTTTTTGTTTCTATGTACTAGGTAAATTAGTAACCTCTCTTGGTCTTGAAGGTGTGACTTTATGTAGATGTTTTGTGAACCCAAAAAGACACATGCCAAGACACATTATAATTGTGTTCAGAAGCACAATTATGCCTGACCAATGGAGCCAGAGACTCAAAGTGTATTCCTTATGTGTGCTGCATGCCCCCTCATGTTATTTCAGGGCTTTGACTGCTGTTCCAGCACCCTGGTGGGTGGGACTCTCCTACGGCTCAGCTGTGGAATCTGGCTGAAACTACTGCAGCATGCTGGTGAGTTGGTTTATTGCCTAGCCAGCTGTCAGGACTGGCTGAGGTGTAGGGGTGGGCTTTCAGTGGGGCATGCCCACTGGTGCTAAATGGTTAGAGGGAGAGTTATAAAATAGCACACACCAGCACTGGAATTAATAAAGTAGCCTGAGGTTTCAAAAATGGTTCCCACCAGTGTTTCAGTCCCTGGGGAGCATTCCATCTCATTCCTGCCTCTCTGGCAGACACTTCAAGTTTGGTAAGTAGATCCCCTTCACCTGTAGCTTGCACACTTTTCAAACGTGTTTTTGCACTGTTTTCTGGGTTGAGTCAGTGTTCAAGCCCCTTAAGAGTGTGTTTTCTGTTCCCTGCAGTTCTATAATTTTGCTCATTGTATTTCTTATTGGTTTTCAAAGCCAGGTGTTTTGAGGGTTCGTGTCATTTGTGCAGAATCTAAGATTTGTGGTGCCTAATGTGGTGCTCAAATCCTTAGTTGCTCAGGGTAAAAATCTCTACCTTTGTGATCCCTCCTGACTGTTGATCACTGTGACTGGGATTTTTTTTTCCCCCTTGACAAGACCATATCTCTTCCTCTCCTATCTTTATCAATACTGTCATTTTACCCTTTGTTGTGGAGGTTCTGTTGCTTTGTTCATCCAGTTTTCAGGTCTCTTTCAGTGAGGCTTATCCCATATGTAGTTGCAGATTTGTTGTGTCTGTGGAAAGAGGTGAGTTCAGGATCTTCATATGCTACCATCTTGATTCCTCCTCCTTATCAGCTTTTAATCATTCATATATATTCAACATATAATTTTTGAGTAGTTTACTATGCTCTTGACCTTTTATTGAATGCTGGAGATATGACCTAGATGTGAATCAAAGTAGGCATGACCACTGCCTCATAAAGGTTATATGTAGAATCACATATTGCTGGTTTTGAAGGGGGCAATGTAGGGTAGAAAGCAGGCATTGATATAAAACCCTTTACTACTCGAATTATCACTTACTTTGTATTCCCCGGGATAGCAGAAACATTCAATTTAGTTGTTCATAATGCAAGCATCATCTTTTTAAAAAAGTACTTTATCTAGACCTCAAATTGGCTTAAGATGAGTTGTTGAATACAATAACCAATATTCAGCTTCCCATAATTGAAGAGCAAAAGTCTAAAATAACATCTCCTTATGTCTGTGTCATTTTTAGTGTTTCCATACTGTGGACATGACCTGAGACTCAATGATTATTCATAATAGAGCAAATGTCACATCAGCTTTGAACATTTAATAAAACAAGGCAGCTTCGATCTCTCTCAAAATGTTGTTTTCATTGATTCCATTTGCAGTAAACGTTACCCTACTCTCAGCAGGGAGCTCTCATTAAATCCTGAGACTGCGTTGCTCTGAGAAAAACTTGCCAGCAACCATTAACCTAGCCCTCTCTGTTCTGTGCAGCCTCAGATGGTGACCTTCCCTGTCTTGTCAAAACATTTCAAAGACTCAAGCTCTTTGTTCACTAACATTCCAGTCATCCAGGTGCTCAGGATCATGAGTGGTAAAATAACTTTCATTTAGCCTTTTTATCCCCACACATTTTAGAAACTAGTGGATGATCTCTGCCACCTCCCAAATCAATATTTTTTCTATAGAATAGTCATGGATATTCTAGTTGGAGTGGTGGCTAGGAGCATTTCTTGACTTACTTGTAATTTTAAAATTGCACACTTTATGATTAGATCATGACTAAACCCTAGTTTTCTTTGATTTCTTGAGATTTTGGGAAATGGGTAGATTTTTTATTGTTGTTATTTTATAAGGTGCTGGCATGGAGGAATTGCTTTCAGAGGAAATAAAAAGGAAACTTAGTTACATTTTTCCTGTTATGTTCATATGAAACAGGAATTATCCTGGACAGAAAATTACCTTTAGTATTTCTAAAACATCTGAATGACTCACTGTGTAATCGAAGAATTTCTCCCTCCCACTCACTCATGTGCTAGCATATTCATACAAACAGACATGAATACAGAAACTTAATATTGGAGAAAATCAGAAATTGACTATAGAGCTCTCCATTCACCAAGAATTGACTTTGCTTTCCCTCAGAAATGGCACATTCTCGAAGAAAAGAGCACAAAGTCAATTAAATCTAATAGAATATACTGTATCCAAACTGTTGATAATTGTTTGGGAAGCTGGAAGTCAGATTGCCACTAGGAAGCATGATAGTTGCTCAAGAGGTTTTTGATTAATGTGTCAGTTATAAAGAAAAAATATTTGGTTGAAATAGAACAAAATCATATCAGTCACATGGTCTTTCAGAATGGCCATAGGCTGCGAATAAAAAGGCTTGGTTTCTCATCTCAGTTTTTCCATTTATTAACTAGGTGACATTTCACAAGACACACAACTTTGTACATCATAGGTACTGAAGTATGACACAGAAGGAAAAAAGGTGGTCTATGGTTATGTTGTCTCATTTAGGTTAAAACCTTACAGAAGATTCATGTCCAAACACCATCAGCTGTAATATAATTGCTGTAAATAAAGGTAACAATAAAGTGTTCAAAATGTCCAAAAGCAAAGAGAGATTTATTTATCCTTAGGAGATAAGAAAATACTTTAAAGTAGACATAACACTAAAGTGGACCTTGAAGGAAATGTAGAATTTTGCCAGGGGAAAAAATAGTGGAAAATGTGCAAAAACATGGTAATTTGAAAAAGCATGGGATATTTGGGCAACACGAACAGTTTCTCCATCATTTTTTTTTTTCTGACTAACTATTTGGTTGAGAGCAATAAAGACAGTTTTCAGTTAAGGTTCCTTTTTGGAAATAATTCCTTAAGCCCAGCTAAGGTAACCCCAGCCCCATTGTAAAAAAATGCTCTGTGTGGCAACCCATGAGTTGTAAAAAAAAAAAAAAAAAGACAACTGATGATTGCAGTAGTGATTATTAGGGATTCAGAGAAGCAGGTTCTCTCTAGTGAAGGAACCTCTTCCCTGGACTGGCCATGTCACATCATTTTGGATTCTTATCTGAAGTTTCATAAGCACATTTTTTTTGTTGTGTCAAACATCATATCTACTCTCTACTTCTCTACATATTGCTTCAGAATCCCATCCATGGGTACCTGACATATCTTTTATCCAATGCAAGATGTGCTGCATATAGCATGATCAAGGCAACATAACACCTACATTCTGAGACAACACAGCTTTTTTTTTAAATAAAAGGTTTTATTGGGAACTAATAAGGTAATTTTAATACTTTGTGAACAACCGTAATTAGTCAAGCAGCTTCTCTCATGACCATACCTTCCACACATAGTTTTGACAACACTAGAGCTCAGTATCACTCACATTTTGTTTCTAAACACAACTAAAGACCATAAAGTGAAACATCAGTGGTATTTCATAGCCCTAATGATATATTGGCACAGACTCCAAAATCAAGGACTGCTTGAATTTCTCCTTTATGTTGGAGAATTCAACATTATAGAAGTCTATTTCTAGACAATGAGACCCGTAGCCTCAAAGAGCATTATGTAAGGCGTCGGAACTACTTGTGGTCCTTTATTTTTTTTCTTAAACTAGAAAGGTCATAAGTATTTGAATTTAAATAAGATGATTGATATAATGCATTTTAATGTATCCTCAAATTAACCTTATAAACACTGGATCTATTCAAGATGCAAGATGTCAGCACTTAACAATATTAGTTGTGAACTTAATTCACAGGCCATTATTTAACTTCCTCTTTGGTCTCAAGGAGTTATTGTATTCTATATCTGAACTATCGTGAAAAACCACTTAATCTCCCTGAGACTTAGTTTCTTCATCAAAAATATGGAGAAAATAATTCCCACCTTTCAAACCTGTTTGAGGGAAAATGAGATCACATAAATGAAGTGTCCAGCATAGAAAGTGGCACATAATTACACAGTTAATTAATGATAGCTATCTAAAAGAGATGAACGGGACTTTCAACAGCTCTGTGTTATTTGGGTATAAAGTATGCCTGGTTAAACCTACTCCTATTTCAGTAACTTATAACCATGGAAACTCATCAAAAATAGAACACTGACTCATAGGGCCTCCTAGCTTATGTAATAGGGCTTTCTACTAGAGAAGATAAGTCAAAGTTGCTGGTTACATAGAGCTCTCAAGAAGGAATTTAATGTTTCTCTGTATCTTTGCATATGGCGTTTCCATTTATATCTATCCTGGAAATGTTAGAATGGAAAATAAGAACTAAATTGAAAGAAATACACAAACAGTGTTTACTGATAGATTTCACTTACGTGCTGTGCAACATAACCAGCTATAATACAAAGGTTCTATGTAATTCTTTTTATGGCACTTCTTCACATGATCTTATTTTAAGTTTTCAAAAGGTTATAAGTGAAAATGACATCAGGTCATATTTTTAATCACTTGCGCTTTACCTCAATTACAGCCTAGTCATACTGTTTTGACTGATAAGGAAGAACCAGTTTTAATTGTTGAAAAAGCTGAATTATTAACTATTATATCTATTTAGTCAACAAATATTTATTAAGCACCTATTATTTATTATGTAAAGGACAAAGGTGAAAAGGTGAAAATCCTTGTCCTCCAGGATATACAATATCTTAGGACAATTCAGGAAAGCTCCCAAGTATAGATAATATAAAGATTATAGCTATAAAGTCATGGCCATGCAAATAACTACAGAAGGTCCAGAAGAGGGAGATGTCATAGCAAGTACAAGAAGAGACAACCAAGACAAATGATTGACCTGATGTGCCAGTGTAAAGCTTGAACTCATGTTAAAATAAAATATATTTCTACAACCACCCAACTTCAACATACATAATTTTTGCTCTTCTACTAACTACAAATGATTAGAACAAGTATGGAAACTCTTCTTTTTTGACATAAAGTAGAATTTCATCATGAGTGTAGCTCCTTCCTAAAAACACCTTCATACTATTTTTCTTTCAATACCAATGGTTCTCAACCTAACTGTACATTAGATTAACCCAGGAAACTTTAAAAAAATACCAATCCCAAGAGCCCAATTCCAGATCAATTAAATTAGAATCTACTTGATAATGACTTATCCCAGCATATTGTAAGTATATTCTTTTATTCAGCATGTCAGAGTTGCCACAGATCTCCATAAAGTGACAATTATTTTGGTAGATATTGAATTGTTCATCGTGGCAACATTTATGACTTTGAACCTGATTTTAATTTGATACATGATTGATAAATGTGTCAGGTTTTGCATCATACATGTTTGGTTTTCTGTATAAGATAATTTGTCTGCTCATTTTCGGCCATGATCGTCATTCACAGAGTCAGGTAGACATCTGGTCATGTTCTTATGCAAGTATCAGTATCCCTTTGTTATTAAAACCTTGAGATTACATAAATTGGCTTTATAGGTAGTTACATCTATAAATATACTACTTTTCCTACAAATGACAGGTATTGGGAACCAGATCTAAAGTTGCAGCAGGATAACATAGGTAAAGGTTCAGACTATACCACAAAGCTACAGTAGTCAAAACAGTATGGTACTGGCACAGAAACAGACACATAGATGAATGGAACAGGATAGAAAGCCCAGAGAGAAAACTATGCACCTGTGGTCACTTAATCTATGACAAAGGCAAGAATATACAGTAGGGAAAAGACAATCTCTTCAATAAGTGGTGCTGGGGAAACCAGAAAGCTACATGTAAAAGAATACAATTAAAATGTTCTCTAACACTGTATACAAAAATAAACTCAAAATGAAATACAGACCTAAGTGTAAAACAAGATAACATAAAACTCCTAGAGGAAAACACAGGCTGAACATTCTGTGACATAAATCACAGCCATATTTTTGGATCCACCTTCAAAAAAAGAAGAAGAAAAGAAAAAATAAACAAATGGGACTTAATTAGACTTAAAAGCTTTTGCACAGCAATGAAAACCATTGGCAAAATGAAAAGACAACCTACTGAATGGGAGAAAATATTTGCAAATGATATGACCAATAAGGGGTTAATATCCAACATATATAAACAGCTCATACAACTCAGCATCAAGAAAACCAAAACCCCAGTTAAAAAATGGGCAGAAGACCTAAATAGACATTTTCCCAAAGAGGACATGCAGATGGCAAACAGGCACATGAAAAGGTGCTCAACATCATTAATCATCAAGGAAATGCAAATCAAAACCATGAGATATCACCTCACACCTCTCAGAATGGCTATCATCAAAAAGAACACAAATAAGAAAGATTGGCAAGGATGTGGAGAAAAGGGAACCCTTGTACACTGTTGGTGGGAATTTAGATTGATGCAGCCACTGTGAAAAACAATATGGAGATTTCTCAAAAAGCTAAAAATAGAACTACTATATGACCCAGCAATTCCACTCATGGGTATATATCCAACAAAACCAAAAACACTAATTCAAAAAGACACAAGCACCCCAATATTCATAGCAGCATTATTTACAATTGCCAAGGTATGGAATCAACCTAAGTGTCCAACAACAGATGAATGAATAAGTAAACAGATGGAATATTACTCAGCCATCAGGATAAATGAAATTTTGCCATTTGCAGCAACATGGTTTGACTTGGAGTGTATTATGCTAAGTGAAATAAGTCACACAGAGAAAGACAAATACTATATAATACCCCTTATATGTGGAATCTAAAAATTACAACAAACTAGTGATGTAACAAAAAAGAAGGCTGACAGATATAGAGAACAAACTAGTGGTTACCTGTGAGGAAAGGGAAGGGGGGAGGGACAATATAGGGGTAGGGGAATAAGAGAAGCAGACTATTAGGTATAAAATAAACTGCAAGATTATATTGTACAACACAGGGAATATAGCCAATATTTTACACTAACTATAAACAGAGTTTAGCCTTTAAAGTTGTGAATCACTATATTGTACACCTGTAGCATATAATATTTTATATCAAATATACATCAATTAAAAAAAGAAAAAAATCAACATAACAGCCCAATGAGTAGAAATGTGATCAGATAGGCACTAGGCTACAGAAATAAGGCAAGAACCCAGTTATCAGAACTAGAGTACAAGATCACAGTGAAAGCAATACAGGCAGGCTAAAATTAGGATTATGTAATTTAGATTACTAGGGTTAGTAAAATTTACTTTAAATCCTTTGTTGTGGGAAATAAATGGTAAATTTGATTAATGGTGTGTTTGGTAAAAGCACACCAAACTCTAAATGTAACTAGGTACAGTGAGTGGCATCATATGCATACTGAACTTACACAAATTCAATGGTATCTATTCAGTTAGAAAGAAAGAACAATTTTTTTTTAATGCCTCTGGTTCTGCCTGCTATTGCATTCAATGACCATGTTCTGGTGTGAAGGGAGACATGGACTTCCTGGTTTCTCTATCAGTTAAAGTCTCCCTTCTACCTTACTCTAGATTTTCCTCTAGTTGGCCTTCTTGATATTACCTGTAGCCTGAGACACTAGTTTGCTATTTGTAAATAAATCAATCTCTGCAGTTATCTAGGAGTATTGAATTACATTGGATTACTTCTGTAAGCAATAAATTAATCCCTAATGAGACATCATTCAGTATCTGTCCTTGTGATCTTCAATTTGAGAACCAAATATGGAATATTCATTTGTGTCTTCTGTCCATGGTATCTTAGCATGAATAAGAATATCTCTTTTCCAGGTACCAGTATCAAAATGCCTATCCCTTTAAGGAAGCTCCAGATGCTCCTCTTTCCCTCACAAAAATAGAATGGTTGGCTGACCATTCAAAATATACTCTTACAAATTTCTTAAAACTACATTCTCACTTGCAGTTTTTCTGGAATTTATCTGTCCCCCAGGGTCCCTCAAATTGCGTTTCATGTGTACTGCAGAGGCTATATCTTAGTATAGACTATCCAAAATGTATACTCCATGTTTGGTGAAAATATTACCAAACAAACCAAACAGATATTTAATATATTTATGTATGTTGTTATGTAAAATCACTATATGGAAAGAAGGAAGACTCTCACTCCTTCTCTTGTGTGTTCCATTCTACCTGTCTCTGATTATGAGTCATGTATGCATACTACTGACTCATCACTTCACTACATGCAGGCTAGAACTGAAGAGGGAAACTTGGATTCCAAGGAAGGGTTCTGCTTTCCTTTATTCCTTCTCTAACAACAAATGTCCTTAACTAAAGATATATCCTTAAGGACATCAGTGAACTTGAGAAGTGCTAGGCCTGGTGGTATATGTAAAGTTTGAAGCCTGAAGCCTTAGACATTGGTAATCTCAAGTGGTTGACAGTTCAGTGTAAGAATAGTGTGGGAATAAAATAGCTAGGGAGGATAAAAATGAAGAGTTTGTAGACCACATGGCAGTTCAAAGGCAAATGAGACATATAAATGAGGCTGGTGGCAAGACTACAGGAAGGAGGGTCAGATTCTAAAGCGAGTATTAAAGAGCTGAAAGATGATGGAGAAGCAAAGCTCTCAATAGGTAGCCAGGAAGTATTAAGAGAGTGTGTTTGCCTCAAACCTAGATGGAGTGACCCTTGTGTGTAAGCTACAAATGGCATTTGTATGCAATTTGTTCCTCCTGTGGTGCCATCTCTTGTTCTTGTAGGAAGCCTATAGTTTCCAAAACAAATCTTGGTAGTCAGTTTACATAGACTGCATTGTAAATCCTTTAGAGTAGGTTTGCACAGCTGAAAAACTTCTGTCTTTTAGAGTCACCTGAGACCTGGGATTAGGTTTTCAGATATTAAAAAACCTCAATAAACTTAGAAGGATCAAACGTGGTTATTACTTCTGGATTCTAGTAACTTTTTTCAAACTGTTACTCTTCTCATTTCACACACACTCTGAAAAGCTTTGAATTTGGAAAGCTAGCTTGCTCTATATTAATGTAGGGTTATTATAGAAAGTAAGGCCACATACATGACAGGCTGGAAGATTTTAATTCTGACAACCTTAGAAAATGTAGTATGGAGAAGGAACACTGAACAATCTGGAACCCTGTGGTCTAGCCAAGGCTTTTACACTAACTATGTGACCGAGAGTTAGTCTTTTTTCCTCCCTAGGTCTCAGTTCCCTCTAGTGTAAAATGAGGAGGGTAGATAAGCATGGCGTATAAAGCATGGTCCATGAGGGAATCCTTAGGTCATAAAGAAAGCATATGTTTGATCATTAGAAATCCTGTAGTTCAGTCCCAGTTTTGACATCCTGTAAATTCCCACTTCTGACTATCAGTTTGTGCAATTTCACATAGAGAAACATCATTATACCACTATGCATTAGAAATATGAAATTTGAAAAGGAACTGTCTATATTTCTGAATAGTAAAGGTGAAGCTAGGGATGTGAAATTAGACAGATCTCAGAATCTAAGAATTACCAATTACTAATTGTGAACCTTGGCTATATTACTTAATAAGTCTGCACCTCCATATCCTTGCCTAAAAATAATCATATAATATCTAACTTATAAGGTTACTGTGATGATTAAATGGCATCATGTATATAAAGTATGTAACACAATGCCTGGAACATAGTAACAACTTACCGTTAGCAAAGACAAATAATACATAAATAAATAAATCCTTCAATTATATGAAAGAGAGTGATGTAAACAGGATTAAATCCTGGATGACAAATAGTTTTTATTTCCCAGGCCAACTCCAATTGATTGGTATGGTTTGCCTGCTTAGATTATGATATCTGTTGGGGCTCAGGGGTGATATGTCATTATCAATTAAAGATTTCTGCATTTAGCACAGAAAGAGGCATCAAAGGCACTTGAGTCTTGAACTTACTAACATTGGAAAATATGTGGTTCAAGTGGTCCCATATGTTAAACTAGATCAAGGGAATGAAGCCAAAGAAAGATAACTCAATGTAAGATAGATTTTTTTTAAATTTTTTATTATTTATTTATTTGATTGAACCAGGTTTTAGTTGTGGCAGGTGGGCTCCTTAGTTGTGGCTCATGGGCTCCTTAGTTGCAGCTCATGAGCTCCTTAGTCGTGGCATGTGAACTCTTAGTTATGGCATGCATGTGGTATCTAGATCCCTGACCAGGGATTGAACACATGCCCCTTGCACTGGGAGCTAAGAATCTTAACTGCTGCACCACCAGGGAAGTCTAAGATAGAATTTTCTAATATAAATGGGTGTTCAAAGCAGAAATTATGTTTTTACAGTCTGTGGTTTGTGTCCCTAGAGATATTCAAATACAGGTTGAATGAACACTTGGAAGAAATATTATAGTAAGGATCAAGATGGAATGCTCTGAGAGGTGAGATTTTTAGAATGTTGGACTCAAGAGCTCCTTAAATCCTCTTCTCCCTGAAAATTAATGAAAAGGCACACAAATATGGAAACAAAAAATGTTTTTCAGAACTTAGAAAACTATGCAATCTAAGAAAAACTACCAAGCCTCAGAAAGAACATCAGTGTTAGAGATGTTCTGAATTGGCCTATTATGATCCATCTCTCCTTTGTGCTGCATTAGCCTTAAAAAGGTACAGAGTGAGATTGGAACTCTATAGAACATTCCATCACCAGAGCATTATCATTATTTGACTGTCTTGTAGCTCCCTCAAAATGCTCCTTTCACAGGGCATTGCTGTCATTTGATCTGACTAGAATCCCCCTCTGTGGGAAAATCACAATCCCCAGGGTGTTGGTTGAAAACAATTAGTTGCAATCATATAATATTTTGGCTTCATAAGGCTGTTTGTTGGCATAAACAACAGATCAGCCAAAAAGCTAAAAGGAAAATGTGGAGAAAGAAAAAAAACATAGGGAGCTCTGAAAAATTCTGACACATTGATGGGGATCTAGAAGGCTGTGGACATGTACCACACTGTAAGTATGTCCAGAAAAGAATATGGAGGTTCCCAGTCTCTCATCTCTGGCTAACAATGAGGCCTTACACAAACAGGAAATAGAGGGTAAGAGAGAATGATAAACTGTCTTTGCTTTGAAGGTTTGCCTCAAGACACACAGAGAACCTGTCAGCAAAGGACAGAAGACTTACTGACTCAAGGTATATAAGGAAATTTCAGTTCATCAAGAGTCAACTACTAAGACAATGGAGCAGAGATTTCAGTGGTCACACACAACAAAGAATGCAGACTTTAAACACTTAGTCCAAGAAATTCACTAAACACATAAGCTGTAAAAATGACAACAAAAGAAATAAAACACTGACAATAACAACCCATGAGGTGAGAGGATAGGGTTTCAAAAGTCACCACATTATGTTGTATGAAATGTCCAGTTTTCCAAAAAATTAGGAGACATACAAAGAAACAAGAAAATATAATCTATACACAGGGAGAAACAAACAACTGAAACTCTCTGAGGAAGCCCTGAGACAAAGACTTAAAATTTTGTTAGACAAAGATTTTAAATCAGCTATAAAGAGAGAACTAAAAAAAAGAGCATGCCTAAGAACTAAAAGTGCATATGATGATGATGTTTAACCAAATAGACAATATGAATAAAGAGATACAAACTTTAAATAATAGATATACCAGAGTGAAAAAGAATGATAACTGGTATAAAATTCACAGGAGGCTCAACAGCAGATTTTAATAGAACAAATATACTGTAAATTTGAAAATAGGTCAATTTAAAAATTTCAATGTGAGGACCACGTAGTAAAAAATAATGAAGAAAATAAGCAGAGCTTCAGAGATCTGTGGGACACTATCAATTATACTAAATATGCATAAAAGAAGTCCCAGAGAAGAGAGAAAAAGAATCAGAAAGAATATTGGAATGTTTGAAAACTTCCAAAATTTGATAATAAACATCAATCTACACATCCAAGAAGCTCAATGAAATACAAACAGTAACTCAAAAATATGCAAACCTAGCACATCAAAATCAAACTGTTGAAAGCCAAAAACAGAGAATCTTGAAAGCATAAAGAGATAGGTGATTCATCACATGCAACATATCTTCAAAAAGATTAACAGCTGGTTTCTTTTTGGGGGGGAATTTTATGTATTTATTTATTTATACAGCACATTCTTATTAGTTATCTATTTTATACATATTAGTGCATATATGTCAATCCCAATCTCCCAACTCATCCCACCACGACTCACACCCCCCACCCCCTGATTTCCCACTTTGGTGTCCATATGTTTGTTCTCTACATCTGTGTCTCTATTTCTGCCTTGTAAACTGGTTCATCTGTACCATTTTTCTAGATTCCACATACATGCATTAATATATGATATTTGTTTTTCTCTTTCTGAATTACTTCACTCTGTATGACAGTCTCTAGGTCCATCCATGTATCTACAAAGGACCCAGTTTCTTTCCTTATTATGGCTGAGTAATATTTGATTGTATATATGTAGCACATCTTCCTTATCCATTCGTCTGTTGATGGGCATTTAGGTTGCTTCTATGACATGGATTTTGTAAAGAGTGCTGCAATGAATATTGAGGTGCATGTAATTTTTTGAATTATGGTTTTCTCTGGGTATATGCCCAGAAGTGAGATTGCTGGGTCACATGGTAGTTCTATTTTTAGTTTTTTAAGGAACCTCCATATTGTTCTCCATAGTGGCTGTATCAATTTACACTCCCACCAATAGTGCAAGAGGGTTCCCTTTTTTTCCACACCCTCTCCAGCATTGGTTGTTTGTAGATTTTCTGATGATGCCCATTCTAACTGGTATAAGGTGATACATCATTGTAGTTTTGATTTGAATTTCTGTAATAATCAGTGATATTGAGCAGCTTTTCATGTGCTTCTTGGCCATCTGTATGTCTTCTTTGGAGAACAGTCTATTTAGGTCTTCTGCCCATTTTTTGATTGGGTTGTTTGTTTTTTTGATATTGAGCTACATGAGCTGTTTATATATTTTGGAGGTTAATCCTTTGTCCATTGATTCATTTGCAAATATTTTCTCCCATTCTGAGAGTTGTCTTTTCGTCTTGTTTGTAGTTCCCTTTGCTGTGCAAAAACTTTTAAGTTTCATTAGGTCCCATTTGTTTATTTTTTTTTAATTTCCATTACTGTAGGAGGTGGGTCAAAAAAAGATCATGCTGTGACTTATGTCAGAGAGTGTTCTTCCTATGTTTTCCTCTAAGAGTTTTATAGTGTCCAGTCTTACATTTAAGTCTTTAATCCATTTTGAGTTTACTTCTGTGTGTGGTATTAGGCAGTGTTGTAATTTTATTCTTTTACATGTAGCTCTCTAATTTTCCCAGCACCACTTATTGAAAAGACTGACTTTTCTCCATTGTATATCCTTGACTCCTTTGTCATATTTTAGTGGACCATAGGTGTATGGGCTTATATCTGTGCTTTCTATCCCATTCCATTGATCTATATTTCTGTTTTTGTGCCAGTACCATATTGTCTTGATTATTGTGGCTTTGTAGTACAGTCTGAAGTCAAGGAGCCTGATTCCTCCAGCTCTGTTGTTTTTCCCTTAAGATTGCTTTGGCTATTTGGAGTCCTCTGTGTCTCCATAAAAATTTTAAGACTTTTGTTCTAGTTTTGTAAAAAAAATGCCATTGGTAATATGATAGGGATTACATTAAATCTGTAGTTTGCTTTGGGTATCATAGTCATTTTCACAATATTGATTCTTCCAATCCAAGAACGTGGTATAGTTCTCCATCTGTTTGTGTCATATTTGATTTCTTTCATCAGTGTCTTATAGCTTTCTGAGTGCAAGTCTTATACTTCCTTAGGTAGGTTTATTCCTATGTATTTTATTCTTTTTGTTGCAATGGTGAATGGGATTGTTTCCTTAAATTTTTACTGATCTTTCATTGTTAGTGCATAGCAATGCAAGATATTTCTGTGCATTATTTTTTTATCTGGCAACTTTACCAAACTTATTGATTAGTAGTTTTCTGGTGGCATCTTTAGGATTATCTATGTATAGTATCATGTCATCTGCAAACAGTGACAGTTTTACTTTCTCTCTTCCAATTTGTATTCCTTTTATTTCTTTTGCTTCTGTGATTGCCGTGTGTAGGACTTCCAAAACTATGGTGAATAACAGTGGTGAGAGTGGACATCCTTTCTTGT
Source organism: Mesoplodon bidens (assembly GCF_964165515.1). Taxonomy (NCBI): domain Eukaryota; kingdom Metazoa; phylum Chordata; class Mammalia; order Artiodactyla; family Ziphiidae; genus Mesoplodon; species Mesoplodon bidens. The sequence goes on from NC_138163.1 coordinate 74,268,992, forward strand.
TCCTGATCTTAGATGAAATAGTTTCAGGTTTTCACCATTGAAAATGAAGTTTGCTTCATATATGGACTTCTTATGTTGAGGTAGTTTCCCTCTATTCCCACTTTCTGGAGAGTTTTTTTTTTATCATAAATGGGGGTTAAATTTTGTCAAAAGCTTTTTCTGCATTTATTGAGGTGATCATATGTTTTTTTTATTCTTCAATTAATTAATATAACATATCACATTGATTAATTTGCATAATTAAGAATCCTTGCATCCCCGGGATAAATCCCACTTGACCATGGTGTATGATCCTTTTAATGTGTTGCTGGATTCTGTTTGCTACTGTTTTGGTGAGGATTTTTGCATCTATACTTATCAGTGATATTGATTTGTAATTTTCTTTTTTTTTTTTGTAGTATGTTTGTCTGGCTTTGGTATCAGGGTGATAGCGGCCTCATATAATGAGTTTGGGTTTGTTACTTCCTCTGCAAATTTTTGGAAGAGTTTGAGAAGGATGGACCTTAGCTCTTTTCTAAATGTTATGTATAATTCACCTGGGAAGTCATTTGGTCCTCAACTTCTGTTTGTTGGAAGATTTTTAATCACAGTTTCAATTTCATTACTTGTGACTGGTCTGTTCATATTGTCTATTTCTTCCTGGTTCAGTCTTGGATGGTTATACCTTTCTAAGAATTTGTCCATTTCTTCCAGGTTGTCCATTTTATTGGCATAGTGCTGCTTGTAGTAGTCACTTATGATGATTTTTATTTCTGCAGTGTCAGTTGTAACTTCTTTTTCATTTCTAATTTTATTGATTTGAGTTCTCTCCCTCTTTTTCTTGATGAGTCTGGCTAATGGTTTATCAATTTTGTTTATCTTCTCAAACAACCATTTTTATTTTTATTGTTCTTTGCTATTGTTTTATTTGTTTCTATTTCATTTATTTTTGCTCTAGTCTTTATGATTTCTTTCTTTATACTGAGTTTGGGTTTTATTTGTTTTTCTTTCTCTAGTTCATTTAGGTGTAAGATTAGATTGCTTATTTGAGATTTTTATTGTTCCTTGAGGTAGGACTGTATTGCTATATACTTTTTTCTTAGAACTGTTTTGCTGCACCCCACAGGTTTTGGATCAGAGTTTTCTTGTCTTTTTTCTCTAAGTATTTTCTTATTTCCTCCTTGATTTCTTCAGTGATCTCTTGGTTATTTAGTAACGTATCATTTAGCCTCCATCTGTTTGCATTTTTTACATTTTTTTCCTGTAATTTATGTCTATTCTCATAGTGTTGTGCTCAGAAAAGATGCTTGATATGATTTCAATAGTCTTAAATTTCCCAAGGCTTGATTTGTGACCTAACATGAGATCTATCCTGGAGAATGTTCCGTGTGCACTTGAGAAGAAAGTATAATCTCCTCTTTTCAGATGGAATGTCCTATAAATTTCATTTAAGTGTATCTGGTCTATAGTGTCATTTAAAGATTGTGTTTCCTTATCTATTTTCTGTCTGGATGATCTGTCCATTGGTGAAAGTGAGTTGTTAACGTCCCCCAGTATTATTGTGTTACTGTTGATTTCCTCATTTATAGCTGTTAACATCTGCCTTATGTAGAGAAGTGCTCCTACATTGCATGCATATATATTTGTAATTGTTATACTTTCTACTTGGATTGATCCCTTGATCATTATGTAGTGTCCTTTCTGCAAAAAGGAGACCCCAAACACAGTAAGATAAGCAAAATGAGAAGACAGAAAAACACACAGCAGATGAAGGAGCAAGACAAAAACCCAGCAGACTTAACAAGTGAAAAGGAAAAAAGCAGTATACCTGGAAAAAAATTCATAATAATGATAGTAAAGATGATCCAAAATCTTGGAAATAGAATAGAGAAAATGCAAGACACATTTAACAAAGACCTAGAAGAACTAAAGATGAAACAAGCAATGATGATCAACACAATAAATTAAATTAAAAATACTCTAGATGGGATCAATAGCAGAATAACTGAGGCAGAAGAATGGATAAGTGACCTGGTGGATAAAATAGTGGAAATAACTACTGCAGAGCAAAATAAAGAAAAAAGAATGAAAAGAACTGAGGACAATCTCAGAGACCCTTGGGACATTAAACCCACCAACATTAGAATTACAGGGATCCCAGAAGAAAAAGGGAAAAAGAAAGGGACTGAGAAAATATTTGAAGATATTATAGTTGAAAACTTCCCTAATATGGGAAAGGATATTGTTAATCAAGTCCAGGAAGCACAGAGAGTCCTATATAGGATAAATACAAGGAGAAACACACCAAGACACATATTAATCAAATGGACAAAAATTAAATACAAAGAAAACATATTAAAAGCAGCAAGGGAAAACCAACAAATATCACACAAGGGAATCCCCATACGGTTAACAGCTGATCTTTCAGCAGAAACCCTGCAAGCCAGAAGGAACTGGCAGGACATAATTAAATTGATGAAGGAGAAAAACCTACAACCAATATTACTCTACCCAGCAAGGATCTCATTCAGACTTGAAGGAGAAATTAAAAGTTTACAGACAAGCAAAAGCTGAGAGAGTTCAGCACCACCAGACCAGCTTTACAACAAATGCTGAAGAAACTTTACTAAGCAAGAAACACAAGAGAAGGAAAAGACCTACAATAACAAACCCAAAACAATTAAGAAATGGGAATAGGAACATACATATCAATAATTACCTTAAATGTAAATGGAATAAATGCTCCCACCAAAAGACACAGACTGGCTGAATGGATACAAAAACAAGACCCATATATATGCTGTCTAAAAGAGAGACACTTCAGATGTAGGGACACATACAGGCTGAAAGTGAGGGCATGGAAAAAATATTCCATGGAAATAGAAATCAAAAGAAAGCTGGAGTCGCAATTCTCATATCAGACAAAATAGACTTTAAAATAAAGACTACTACAAGAGACAAAGAAGGACACTACATAATGATCAAGGGATCCATCCAAGAAGAAGATATAACAATTGTAAATATTTATGCACCCAACATAGGAGCACCACAATACATAAAGCAAATACTAACAGCCATAAAAGGGGAAATCGACGGGAACACTCTCATAGTAGGGGACTTTAACACTGCACTTTCACCAATGGACAGATCATCCAAAATGAAAATAAATAAGTAAACACAAGCTTTAAATGATACATTAAACAAGGTGCACTTAATTGATATTTATAGGACATTCCATCCAAAAACAACAGAATACACATTTTTCTCAAGTGCTCATGGAACATTCTCCAGGATAGATCATATCTTGGGTCACAAATCAAGCCTCAGTAAATTTAAGAAAATTGAAATTTTATCACGTATCTTTTCCAACCACAACACTATGAGACTAGATATCAATTACTGGAAAATAATCTGTAAAAAATACAAACACATGGAGGCTAAACAATACACTAATTAAGAACCAAGAGATCACTGAAGAAATCAATAAAATACCTAGAAACAAATGACAATGGAAACACGATGACCCAAACTTATGGGATGCAGGATAATGAGTCCTAAGAGTGAAGTTTATAGCAATACAATCCTACTTCAAGACAGAAGAAACATCTCAAATAAACAACCTAACCTTACACCTAAAGCAATTAGAGAAAGAAGAAAAAAAAATTAGCAGAAGGAATGAAATTATAAAGATCAGGTCAAAAATAAATGAAAAAGAAATGAAGGAAACGATAGCGAAGATCAATAAAACTAAAAGCTGGTTCTTTGAGAAGGTAAACAAAATCCATAAACCATTAGCCAGACTCATCAAGAAAAAAGGAAGAAGACTCAGATCAATAGAATTAGAAATGAAGAAGGAGAAGCAACAACTGACACTGCAGTAATACAAAAGATCATGAGAGATTACTACAAGTAACTCTATGCCAGTAAAATTGACAACGTGGAAGAAATGGACAAATTCTTAGAAATGCACAACTTGCCAAGACTGAATCAGGAAGAAATAGAAAATATGAACTGACCAATCACAAGCAGTGAAATTGAAACTGTGAGTAGTATTTATTTTAAAGTCTAATTTATCTGATATGTATATTGCTACTCCCACTTTCTTTTGATTTCCATTCTGTATGTGTCCCTAGGTCTGAAGTGGGTCTCTTGTAGACAGCATGTATATGGGTCTTGTTTTTGTAGCCATTCAGGTAGCCTGTGTCTTTTTGCTGTAACCTTTAATCCATTCATATTTAAGGTGTTGATTAATATGTATGTTATTATTACCATTTTCTTACTTGTTTTGGTTTTTTATGTAGATCCTTTTCTTCTCTTGTGTTTCCCACTTAGAGAAGTTCCTTTAGCATTTGTTGTAGAGCTGGTTTGGTGGTGCTGTATTCTCTTAGCTTTTGCTTGTCTGTAAAGCTTTTTATTTCTCTGTCAAATCGGAATGAGATCTTTGCCGGGTAGAGTAATTTTTGTTGTATGCTCTTCCCTTTCATCACTTTAAATATATCATGCCACTCCCTTCTGGCTTGTATAGTTTCTGCTGATAAATGAGCTGTTATCCTTAAGGGAGTTCCCTTGTATGTTATTGGTCATTTTTCCCTTGTTGCTTTTAATAATTTTTTGTCAATTTGATTACTTTTTGTCCTGGTGTGTTTCTCCCTGGGTTTATCATGATGGGACTCCCTGTGCCTCCTGAACTTGGGTGGCTATTTCCTTTCCCATGTTATGGAAATTATTGACTATAATGTCTTCAAATATTTTTCTCAGGTCAATTTTCTCTCTCTTATCCTCCTGGGACCCCTATAATGTGAATGTTGGTGCGTTTAATGTTGTCCTGGAGTTCTCAGGCTGTTTTCATTTCTTTTCATTCTTTTTTCTTTATTTTGTTTTGCAGCAGTGTTTTCCAGCCTTCTGTCTTTCAGGTCACTTATCCATTCTTCTGCCTCAGTTATTCTGCTATTGATTCCTTCTATTGTATTTTTCATTTCAGGTATTGTACTGTTCATCTCTGTTTGTTTGTTCTTTAATTCTTCTAGGTCTTTATTAAACATTTCTTGCATTTTCTCGATCTTTGCCTCCGTTCTTTTCCCGAGGTCCTGGATCATCTTCACTATCATTATTCTGAATTATTTTCCTGGAAGATTGCCTATCTTCCCTTCATTTAGTTGTTTTCCTAGGATTTTATCTTGTTCCTTCCTCTGATACATAGTCCTCTGCTGTTTCATTTTGTCTGTCTTTATGTGAATGTGGGTCACATTCCACAGGCTGCACAATTATAATTCTTCTTGCTTCTGCTCTTTGTCCTCTCTTGGATGAGGCTCAACAGCTGATTTGTAATCAGAAACAGTGGAGGCCAGATAACATTCAAAATACTGACAGAAAAAAAAAGCCAACAGATAATTCCATACCAAATTTCTCCTTCTGAAGGAGAAACTAAGAGTTCTCAAATAAAAAATAAAAATAAAAATAAAAAACCTGGGATAATTCATTTTTAGCAAATATTCTGTATAAGAAATATTAAAGTAGTCTTCAAATTTGAAATCAAAGGACATGAGATAATACTCAAATGAAGTTATTCATCAACAGAAAATATTGAAAAAGCTAACACAATTAAGTCTAACCATATAAGTTTTACAAAAATAAATATAAATCTTTGAAACCTCAATTATAAGAAAAAATGATCCTACATGGTCAAAAAATATTACTTCATTCTATCAAGAGACACACTATGACTCATAAAGAATGAAAGTAATAATAAGAGCTAACATTTAGTATGGGCTCATTATGTGGCCGACACTCTTCATAAATGCTTTCCATGAATTAATTAACTTTAATTCTCACAACAGCTCTATGAGATTTGTTCAATTTTTATACAATTTAACAAATCAGAACTGAGGAATGGAAAGGATGAGAAACTTTTCTTAGGTCTCAGGACTATCAAGGGACATAATATTTATTTTAATCCAGGCAGACTGCTTTCAAAACATATGCTCTTAATCACTATGTTATATAGGCTCTCAAAGGAAAAATATAAAGTAAATGATACAAAAGAACACAGAAATAATCACATTAACATCAGAAAAATGATTTAAAGGGAGAAAGCACTATATGGGGCTACAGGTCAATCCATAATATTTTAGTGTTAACTGCACAGTGAAGCTGTAACTGACAAAAATGTATATGAGAAAATAATAGGATTAAAATATAGAAAATAAATACTCATGATTACATAATAAGAAAATATTCAAAATAATGTAGTCTTTATTGTTTTTATATTTTTTTAATTATTGAGGTTTTTGTAATGGCCCAATATACAGCCATATATGTAAATATTCCATTATTAAAAAAGGTGTGATGAATTGGAAGATTGGGATTGACATATATACACTAATATTTATAAAATGGATAAGTAACAAGAACCTGCTGTATAAAATAAATAAATAAATTTAAAAATAATTAAAAAGGTGCATTTTCTGATATCAGGCAGGAAGCCGTGATATAGAACTATTAGACCAACTGTATTCAGTTAATTTATTTGGATTCTTTCCAAACTTGCTAAATTTTGTCAATTGTGTTTCTATTTTTTTGGTATTTATTCCATTTATTCTTTATGTATTTTAATGTGCTATTTTCTATAAAATATCATAACCTTTAGAAATTCATTTTGAATTATACTTTTAATGAAGCATTTATCCTATGTTTTGTTTAACTGTATATAAATTCAATTTTGGTTGACATCAATATTATACCTACAAATTTCTTTATGTTGATACCTATACTTTTACTGTCATCTTTCTGAGCCATTGGTTTGGACCCCTCTTGTAACTTGAATTTAATATTCTCTACAAATATTATCTCCTCAGAGAGGCCTAATTTAATAGTAATCTATCTCCTCACCATCTGAAGTTATATTATATATCGATTTATTTACTTGTTTATTTTGTTTATTTTACTCTCATTCAGTAGAATGTGAACCCCATGAGGACAGAGACTTTACCTGTACTATTCACTATTGTATCCCTGATGTTTCAAACACTTCACTGTTGATTATTTTTTTAATTCTTTATTGGAGTATAATTACTTTACAATCGTGTGTTAGTTTCTGCTTTATTACAAAGTGAATCAGTTATACATACACATATGTTCCCATATCTCTTCCCTCTTGCATCTCCCTCCCTGCCACCCTCCCTATCCCACCCCTCTAGGTGGTCGTAAAGCACCAAGCTGATCTCCCTGTGCTATGTGGCTGCTTCCCACTAGCTATCTATTTTACATTTGGTAGTGTATATATGGCCATGCCACTCTCTCGCTTTGTCACAGCTCACCCTACCCCTCCCCATATCCTCAAGTCCATTCTCAAGTAGGTCTGTGTCTTTATTCCTGTCTTACCCCTAGGTTCTTCATGATATTTTTTTCCTTAAATTCCATATATATGTGTTAACATATGGTATTTGTCTTTCTCTTTCTGACTTACTTCACTCTGTATGACAGATTCTAGGTCCATCCACCTCATTACAAATAGCTCAATTTCGTTTTTTTATGGCTGAGTAATATTCCATTGTATATATGTTCCACACCTTCTTTATCCATTCATCTGATGGTGGACACTTCGGTTGCTTCCATCTCCTGGCTATTGTAAATAGAGCTGCAATGAACATTTTGGTACATGACATTTTTTGAATTATGGTTTTCTCAGGGTATATGCCTAGTAGTGGGAATGCTGGGTCATATGGTACTTCTATTTGTAGATTTTTAAGGAACCTCCATACTGTTCTCCATAGTGCCTGTACCAATTCACATTCCGACCAGCAGTGTTCCCTTTTCTCCACACCCTCTCCATCATTTATTGTTTCTAGATGTTTTGATGATGGCCATTCTGACTGGTGTGAGATGATATCTCATTGTAGTTTTGATTTGCTTTTCTCTAATGATTAAAGATGTTGAGCATTCTTTCATGTGCTTGTTGGAAGTCTGCATAGCTTCTTTGGAGAAATGTCTATTTAGGTCTTCTGCCCATTTTTGGATTGGGTTGTTTGTTTGTTTGTTTGTTTTGAGGTGCATGAGCTGCTTAAAATTTTAGAGATTAATCCTTTGTCAGTTGCTTCATTTGCAAATATTTTCTCCCATTCTGAGGGTTGTCTTTTGGTCGTGTTTATGGTTTCCTTTGCTGTGCAAAAGCTTTGAAGTTTCATTAGGTCCCATTTATTTATTTTTCTTTTTATTTCCATTTCTGTGGGAGGTGGGTCAAAAAGGGTCTTGCTGTGATTTATGTCATAGAGTGTTCTGCCTATTTTTTCCTCTAAGAGTTTGATAGTTTCTGGCATTACATTTAGGACTTTAATCCATTTTGAGCTTATTTTTGTGTATGGTGTTAGGGAATGATCTAATCTCATACTTTTACATGTCCCTGTCCAGTTTTCCCAGCACCACTTATTGAAGAGGCTCTCCTTTCTCCACTGTACATTCCTGTCTCCTTTATCAAAGATAAGATGACCATAGGGGGGTGAGTTTCTCTCTGGGCTTTCTATCCTGTTCCATTGATCTATATTTCTGTTTCTTTTTGCCAGCAACATACTGTCTTGATTACTGTAGCTTTGTAGTATAGTCTGAAGTCAGGGAGCCTGATTCCTCCAGCTACATTTTTCAGCCTCAAGACTCTTTTGCCTATTCGGGGTCTTTTGTGTTTCCATACAAATTGTGACATTTTTTGTTCTAGTTCTGTGAAAAATGACATTGGTAGTTTGATAGGGGTTGCATTGAATCTGTAGATTGCTTTGGGTAGTAGAATCATTTTCACAATGTTGATTCTTCCAATCCAAGAACATGGTATATCTCTCTCTCTATCTGTATCATCTTTAATTTCTTTGATCAGTGTCTTAGAATTTTCTGCATACAGGTCTTTTTTCTCCTTAGATAGGTTTATTCCTAGGTATTTTATTCTTTTTGTTACAATAGTAAATGGGAGTGCTTTTTAGTTATTTCACTTTCAGATTTTTCATCTTTATTATATAGGAATGCCAGAGATTTCTTTGCATTAATTTTGTATCCTGCTACTTTACCAGATTCATTGATTAGCTCTAGTGGTTTTCTGGTAGTATCTTTAAGATACTGTATGTAGGGCTTCCCTGGTGGCGCAGTGGTTGAGAGTCCGCCTGCCGATGCAGGGGACACGGGTTCGTGCCCCGGTCTGGGAAGAGCCCACATGCCGCGGAGCGGCTAGGCCCGTGAGCCATGGCCGCTGAGCCTGCGCGTCCGGAGCCTGTGCTCCACAACAGGAGCGGCCACAACAGTGGGAGGCCCGCATACCGCAAAAAAAAAAAAAAAAAAAAAAAAAATACTGTATGTATAGTGTCATGTCATCTGCAAACAGTGACAGATTTACTTCTTCTTTTCCAATTTGGATTCATTTATTTCCTTTTCTTCTCTGAGTGCAGTGGCTAAAATTTCCAAAACTCTGTTGAATAAGAGTGGTGAGAGTCGGCAACCTTGTCTTGTTCCTGATCTTAGTGGAAATGCTTTCATTTTTTCACCATTGAGGACGATGTTGGCTGTGGGTTTGTCATATATGGCCTTTATTATGTTGAGGAAATTTCCGTCTAGGCATACTTTCTGCAGGGTTTTTATCATAAATGAGTATTTTGTCAAAAGCTTTCTCTGCATTTACTGAGATGATCGTATGTTTTTATTTTCCTTCAATTTGTTAATATGGTGTATCACGTTGATTGATTTACGTATATTGAAGAATCCTTGCATTCCTGGTATAAACCCCACTTTATCATGGTGTATGATTCTTTTTATGTGCTGTTGTATTCTGTTTGCTAGTATTTTGTTGAGGATTTTTGCATCTATGTTCATCAGTGATATTGGCCTGTAGTTTTCTTTCTTTGTGACATCCTTGTCTGGTTTTGGTATTAGGGTGATGGCGGCCCCACAGAATGAGTTTGGAAGTGTTCCTCCCTCTGCTATATTTTGGAAGATTTTGAGAAGGATAGGTGTTATCTCTTCTCTGAATGTTTGATATAATTCACCTGTGAAGCCATCTGGTCCTGGGCTTTTGTTTGTTGGAAGATTTTTAATCACAGTTTCAATTTCAGTGCTTGTGATTGGTCTGTTCATATTTTCTATTTCTTCCTGATTCAGTCTTGGCAGGTTGGGCATTTCAAAGAATTTGTCCATTTCTTCCAGGTTGTCCATTTTATTGGCATAGAGTTTCTTGAAGTAATCTCTCATGATCTTTTGTATTTCTGCAGTGTCAATTGTTACTTCTCCTTTTTCATTTCTAATTCTATTGATTTGAGTCTTCTCCCTTTTTTTCTTGATGAGTCTGGCTAATGGTTTAACAATTTTGTTTATTTTATCAAAGAACCAGTTTTTAGTTTTATTGATCTTTGTTATCATTTCCTTCATTTCTTTTTCATTTATTTTAGTTTTATTGATCTTTGTTATCATTTCCTTCATTTCTTTTTCATTTATTTCTGGTCAGATTTTTATGATTTATTTCCTTCTGCTAAGTTTGGGGGATTTTTCTTCTTCATTCTCTAATTGCTTTAGGTGCAATGTTAGGTTGTTTATTTGAGATGTTTCCTCTTTCTTAAGGTAGGATTGTATTGGTATAAACTTCCCTCTTAGAACTGCTTTTGTTACATCTCTTACGTTTTGGGTCATCGTGTCTCCATTGCCATTTGTTTCTAAGTATCTTTTTTATTACCTGTTTCATTTCTTCAGTGATAACTTCGTTATTAAGTAATGTATTGTTCAGCCTCCATGTGTTTTTTTTTTTTTTTTTTACAGATCTTTTCCTGTAATTGATATCTAGTCACATAGCATTGTGGTTGGAAAAGATACCTGATATAATTTCAATTTTCTTAAATTTACCAAAGCCTGATTTGTGACCCAAAATATGATGTATCCTGGAGAGTGTTCCATGAGCACTTGAGAAAACTTTGTACTCTGTGCTTTTTGGATGGAATATCCTCTAAATATCAATTATGTCCATCTTCTTTAATGTATCATTTAAAGCTTGTGTTACTTTAATTTTGGATGATCTGTCCATTGGTGAAAGTGGGGTGTTAAAGTACACTACTATGAATGTGTTCCTGTCGATTTCCCTTTTTATGGCTGTTAGTATTTGCCTTATGTACTGAGGTGCTCCTATGTTGGGTGCATAGATATTTACAATTGTTATATCTTCTTCTTGGATGATTGCCTTGACCATTATGTAGTGTCCTTCTTTGTCTCTTCTAATAGTCTTTATTTTAACTTCTCTTTTGCCTGCTATGAGAATTGCTACTCCAGCTTTCTTTTGGTTTCCATTTGCATGGAATATCTTTTTCCATGCCCTCACTTTCAGTCTGTATGTGTCCCTACGTCTGAAGTGGCTCTCTTTTAGACAGCATGTATATGGGTCTTGTTTTTGTATCCATTCAGCCAGTCTGTGTCTTTTGGTGGGAACATTGATTCCATTTACATTTGAGGTAATTATCTATATTATTTTCCTATTCCCATTTTTTAATCGTTTTGGGTTTGTTATTGTAGGTCTTTCCCTTCTCTTGTGTTTCTTGCCTAGAAAAGTTCCTTTAGCATTTGTTTTAATGCTGATTTGGTGGTGCTGAACTCTCTTAGCTTTTCTTTGTCTGTAATGTTTTTAATTTTTCCATCATAACTGAATGAAATTCTTGCTGCATAGAGTTATCCTGGTTGCAGGTTTTTCTCCTTCATCCTTTTAAATATGTCCTGCCAGTCCCTTCTGGGTTGCAGAATTTCTGCTGAAAGATGAGCTGTTAACCTTATGGGGATTCCCTTGTGTGTTATTTGTTGTTTTTGCCTTGTTGCTGTTAATATGTTTGCTTTGTATTTAATTTTTGACAGTTTGATTAATATGCCTTGGCGTGTTTCTCCTTGGATTTATCCTGTATGGCACTCTCTGTGCTTCCTGGACTTGATTAACTATTTCCTTTCCCATAGTAGGTAAGTTTTCAACTATAATATCTTCAAATATTTTCTCAGTCCCTTTCTTTTTCTCTTCTTCTTCTGGAACCCCTATAATTTGAACGTTGGTGTGCTTAATGTTGTCACAGAGGTCTCTGAGACTGTCCCCATTTCTTTTCATTCTTTTTTCATTATTCTGCTCTTCAGTAGTTATTTTCACTATTTTATCTTCCAGGTTGCTTATCTGTTCTTCTGCCTCAGTTATTCTGCTATTGATCCCATCTAGAGTATTTTTAATTTCATTTTTTGTGTTGATCATCATTGCTTGTTTCATCTTTAGTTCTTCTAGGTCTTTGTTAAATGTGTCTTGCATTTTCTCTATTCTATTTCCAAGATTTTGGATCATCTTTACTATCATTATTCTGAATTATTTTTTCAAGTAGACTGCCTATTTCCTCTTCATTTGTTAATTCTGCTGGGTTTTTATCTTGCTCCTTCATCTTCTGTGTTTTATTCTGTCTTCTCATTTTGCTTACCTTACTGTGTTTGGGGTCTCCTTTTTGCAAACTGCAGGTTCGTAGTTCCCATTGATTTTGGTGTCTGTCACCAGTGGCTAAAGCTGGTTCAGTGGGTTGTTTAGGCTTCCAGGTGGAGGGGACTAGTACCTGTGTTCTGGTGTTTGAGCCTGGATCTTGTCTTTCTGATGGGCAGATCCACGTCTGGTGGTGTGTTTTGGTGTGGCTGTGGCCTTATTATGATTTTAGGCAGCCTCTCTGCTAATGGGTGGGGTTTTGTTCCTGTCTTGCTAATTGCTTGGCATAGGGTGTCCACACTTTAGCTTCCTGGTCGTTGAGTGAAGCTTGGTAATGATGTTGATGTTGAGATGGATATCTCTGGGAGATTTTCGCCATTTGATATTATGTGGAGCTGGGAGGTCTCTTGTGGACCAGTGTGCTGAAGTTGGGTCTCCCACCTCAGAGGCACAGGACTGACTCCTGCCTGCACTACCAAGAGACTTTCATCCACATGGCTGAGAATAAAAGTGATAAAAAGTGGAAATAAAGAAATAAAGAGAGAAAGAAAGAAAGAAAGAAAAAAGAAAGAAAAAGAAAGAAAGAAAGAAAGTAGGGAGGGAGGGAAGGAGGAAGGTGGGAAGGAAGGAAAGAAAGAAAGAAAGAAGGTAAAATAAAATAACATAAGATAAAATAAAAGTTATTAAAATAAAAAATAATTATTAAGAAAAAGAATTATATTTAAAAAAAGAAAAACAAAACAAAGAAACAAACAAAAAAATGGACAGATAGAACCCTAGGACAAATGGTAGAAGCAAAGCTATACAGACAGAATCTCACACAGAAGCATACACATACACACTCATGAAAAGGGGAAAAAGTAATAAAGCTTGCTCTCAAATTCCACCTCCTTCCTCAATTTGGGATGATTCTTTCTCTATTCACGTATTCCACAGATGCAGGGTACATCAAGTTGATCGTGGAGCTTTAATCCGCTGCTTCTGAGGCTGCTGGGAGAGATTTCCCTTTCTCTTCTTTGTTCTCACAGCTCCTGGGGCTCAGCTTTGGATTTGGCCCCGCTTCTGCATGTAGGTCACCAGAGGGCGTCTCTTCTTCACTCCGACATGACGGGGTTAAAGGAGCAGCTGCTTCAGGGACTCTGGCTCACTCAGGCTTGGGGAGTGTGGGGCGACCCTGCGGCTGCAGAGGCCAGCGTGACGTTGCACCAGCCTGAGGTGCGCCGTGCTGCATTCTCCCAGGGAATTTGTCCCTGGATCCCAGGACCCTGGCAGTGGCGGGCTTCACAGGCTCCCCAGAAGGGGAGTGTGGATAGTTACCTGTGCTCGCACAGAGGCTTCTTGTTGGCGGCAGCAGCAGCCTTAGTGTCTCATGCCCGTCTGTGCGGTCCGCACTGACAGCCGCGGCTCACCCCCATTTCTGGAGTTCCTTTAAGCAGCACTCTTAATCCCCTCTCCTCGAGCACCAGGAAGCAAAGAGGGAAGAAAAAGTCTCTTGCCTCTTTGGCAGGTCTAGACTTTTCTCCAGACTCCCTCCCGGCTAGCCATGGTGAACTAACCCCTTCAGGCTGTGTTCACGCCACCAACCCCAGTCCTCTCCCTGCGCTTCGACCGAAAGCCGAAACCCGAGCCTCAGCTCCCAGCCCCGCCCGCCCCGGCGGGTGAGCAGACAAGCCTCTTGGGCTGGTGAGTGCCGGTCGGCACTGATCCTCTGTGCAGGAATCTCTCTGCTTTGCCCTCTGCACCCCTGTTGCTGTGCTCTCCTCTGTGGCTCCGAATCTTCCCCCCTCCGCCACCCACAGTCTCCATCCGTGAAGGGGCTTCTTGTGTGTGGGAACCTTTCCTCCTTCACAGCTCCCTCCCACTGGTGCAGGTCCCATCCTTATCCTTTTGTCTCTGTTTATTCTTTTTCTTTTGCCCTACCCAGGTACGTGGGGACTTTCTTGCCTTTTGGGAGGTGTGAGGTCTTCTGCCAGCGTTCAGTAGGTGTTCTGTAGGAGTTGTTCCATGTGTAGATGTTTTTCTGGTGTATCTGTGGGGAGGAAGTTGATCTCCACGTCTTACTCTTCAGCCATCTTCCCCTCGTCCCTGTCACTGTTGATTTTAATAGATGAGTTTATACCATTGAAATTTGTTGATATGAAATATACTCTTTTCATAATTCTAACATGATTTTATATGTTATTACTGTTCTTTATACTTTAGCTTTTTAGCTTTTGCTACATATTTTATGATTTGTCTTAAATGTATGTTTTTATGCCTTATGATAATTGAAGGATGTAACTATTTTTTTCTACCTGTACTTTCCTCCTAGATTTTCTCATTCTGTTCCATGGGTTTAAACACAATCTGCATGCTAATAACTACAAAATGCTCATTTGCAGGCCTAAATTTTCCTCAGAACACCTGACTATTCTTATTGCTTACATGTTATTTCCACATCCTTTGTCACAAACTTGCTTTTCCTCTCCAAAATACACCTTGAATGAAGTCACTTCTCACCATCTCTACCACTAACACAGTCCTGATACATCCATTATCATCTCTTGCATGGATTACTGCAACTGGTTTCCTTGCCTCCACTCTTAGCACTCCACAATCCACTCTGTGCCCAGGAGCTACAGTGAGCTTTCAAAAAATAATATGGATCACATATCTCCTCTGCTTAAATCCTTCAATGGATTCCCTTGATCCTCAGATTAAAACCCAAACTTTTTATCATGTCTTTAAGTATAAGATTTATAAATCCTTCAAATCTCACCTCATACCATGTCCTAACCACAGGCCCTCTTGCAGTGTCTCATTCAGGATATTTTGGGTTTTGCCTCAGAGTATTTGCATATGCTTTTATGTCTGGGTGGAAATTTCTCTCTCCCGTGAATATCACATGGTAACGCTTAAAAACATTGCTGCATAAATGAATTGATATAGTTATCATTTTATATTATATTTGAACCTCTGTCTCTAGATTTAGGTATCTATTCGATTTTTGCTATAAAACTGAAAAAAAATTAACATGATCACAACTTTTAAACCTTTGTGCTTTATCTCCCAATGTTTTTCTTTATAGTATTAAATGTATATTTTCAAGTTTGTAATACTAATATTTTGTTCTGAAGCCATGATGTTATAGATTTGGTGGTTGGCCAAGGCACTATTAGCCCACAGTTGGGGAGACAGATTTATACTGACACTTTCTTTTTGCCTTTTCCCAAATTGCTACCCACTCACTTCATAGTTATTTGTATTATATCTTCAAATTTGGTAAATCTCTTATTGTTACAGCTAATTAGGTCTGATTATTTAAGACCTTCTGCTTTCTCTTTACCATATTTCTCCCAGCTAGAGAGTACTGGCAGTTTTTTTTTTTTTTAAACTCTGTGTCAGTGTGGAAGTATGGAGGATGGAGAGACACTTTCTACCTTTCACCCAGGAAACTCATTTGCCTTTTTCAGTCCCTTTCCTTATAAATTAGGAGGTATGAGTGACACTTTTCCAAATGCAGTCCACTTTCTTGCAGCCAATACCACCCTCAGCCCCATCATTGAACCACTCCTCAAGCAATGTGGATAGAAGTTATGTGCCAGTAGCTAAAATCCCTGGTCCATATATCCTTGGACAAAAATTTACAGAATGCATGGTAGGAGATTATGCCCCTTATATTTTTATAGTGCCGAAGTATTTTTTTTTTCATTTTAACATTCATTTTTGTTCATATCACTTATTTTTCAAGGAGTTTTTTTTTTGTCATTTGACTATACTCTGTCATCTTACTCAGAGGTCTTTCCAGATTGAATATTTAAAGGATCACTCTGATAGATGATGAATAGATGGATGCATGGACACATGGATGGAATGAGGAAGGAAAGCAGATTGGAAGAGGAAAAGAGAGTATCAGGAAAACTATTTAGGAGACTGTTCTGGTCATTCTGGTGGAAGATCGTGTGAAATTTACTCTACTAGTGGTAAGGTAGTTGGAGAGGAGTGGATACATTTTGGGATATAATTTGGAATAGAACTGACCATATTGTAGACTGGGTGTGGAAATAAGAAAAGTGTCAAGAACAGAGTTAATTACCAGTTTTTTGACATGAGTAACTGGATTGATGGACTTGCCATATTCAGGAATAAGAGATGGAGGGAGGAGAGGCAGGGGTGGGTAGAATAAGAGAACAAAGTACAAGATTGAGATGGCTGTGTGATATCCAAACGGGGCTCAGAATAAACATTTCAACTGGAAGATAATTTTTGGAATCAGATGAGAGCAAAATGTTACTTGAAGTCAGTGAAATAAGCTGGTGGTCACATTTGATAGTCTGTTCTCAACTCTAGGGTCACACTTAGAGAAATATTAAGTGAAAGGTTAGGTAATAGCCTTTTTCTTCCTCTCCAGCTGGTCTCTCCCTATCTTTGTAAAACTAGTTCTAGAGAGGGTGACCAGAGGGCCGTGGCAATGATTTGCAGACATTGTTCTCTCACTGCTAGCGCAACCTTAAGATTCTGACACAGAGCTTGGTTGCCAGGTTACTACTACTCAAAAACTGGAGGCAAGAGCTTTTATTTTCATATACAGTCAGTGTCTGCCAATTGCCAGATGTTGCTGGCGAAGTTCAAAACCCGGTGAAGCTTGCAGCGGATCTGAAAAGCACTCTGGATGCTCAAAAGGGTGTGAGGCAGGGGTGTTCCCTCAACCTTTGTATTGAACTAACACTAATCTAAAATGTCATTAAATGAAGAAAAAGATGAAGGGCATCTGAATCAATCAGGAATGCCCAGAAAAATTCAAGATGAATTAGTTTATGTAATCCAGATGTCTTTAAACAATATAGCTAGACAAGTAAATGATCTAAATAAATATGCTGAATACGTATTTGGGGAACTAACTGAAGAGATCGATAAGGTCTCTTACAAACTTAAGACTTTACAACAGTGCATTATCCTGTTAACTGATGGCCTTACCCACAAGGATCCAAATGAAGGAGTGTCCTTGCAAGTTAGAAAATCAAGGAAAATGTTTTGAAGTACAGTTTTTCAAACACAGCCGGTATACTCTTCCATACCTGTTAAAATATGTGAAAAACATGATGCTTATGTACAGACATCAACTCTTACTATGCCTGCTCATTACTGCCAAGATGATAGAGAAAGTTTAAAGATTTATCCTGCTTCATATTGTTTTGAAATTTCTAGTAAAATATTATATCTGAGAAAGAAAAACTAAAGGGAGGGAATTTCAAGCAAAAGAAGAAGCACCTAGATTATCCCTCTGAGATAGAATGTGTGCCTCAAAGTTAATTGATACAAGATAATATTACAGTGGACCATATCGCAGATGCTTGTGGTGAGACCTCTCATTCTTATGTAGATCAACCAGCTGAAAGTACATTTTCCAGTATCGCATTTAGTGAAATCAGTAAACTTCTAACAAGACCTGTAGGAAATGTGTTATCCTGCCCTCTACAACAGCCAACGAATGGAGCTGGTGATGTTAAGAATTCACAGAGCTATATCAATTATGGAACTGGAATGGGAGAATAGTTGCAATCCCAACCTCAAACTCATCTTAAAACAGAGGTGTTTGTGAGTCCCACAGCACCAAATTCACCACCTCCAATACTACCTGATTGGTTAGCTCTATTAAGAACTTCAAAGAGGATAAGTATTCCCTCAATAATACATTCCCCAACTCAACTTACATCAACTGTTGTCAGGAATCCAGAAGCATCACCACCTCCTTATTGCCTGCAGACTACTCTTGATGCAGCTTTTCTAATTACACCACCTCAAACAGAGTTCTCTCCTCCAATACCTGAAATTTTCCAATATAATGAACTGATACCAGATGATCTAGTCCCACAAAGAGAATATCAGGAAATGTCTCCACCTTTATCTCCTTCTTCAGTAACTTCACCTAGAATTCAATCAAGGGCTGAAGTTGCAAATCTAACTGACTCTGCTTCAGTTGTACAATCACCAAGATCTTCAGCTTTTCAAGCTGTGAGATCTTCATTTGCAAACTCAAGACTTTTTATTTCAAAATCACCAAGATCTTCAGTTCCATCAAGACTAAGATCTTCACTTCCACCACCACCAAAATATGTGCTTCCACCAACATCAACATCTTCAATTGCACCATTACCAATATCTTCAACTCTACAAATACTACAAAGTTCAGTTCCACTATCATCAGTATCTTCAGGTCCAAAAACTTCAGTATCTTTAATTCCATAATCAAAACATTCAGTTGCCCAGTCAATAAGATGTTCATTTGTCCAATTATCAGGATGTTTAGATACACAGTCATCAAGATCTTCAGTTGTACAGTTGCCAAGATCTTCAGTTGCACAACCAACAGGACATTTGATTACACCATACCCAAGATCACCAAGTTTGAAGTCAACAAAATCTTCCACTCTACCATCACTGTTTACTTTCGTACAATCACCATCTTCCATATCAAGCCCTTGGGCTCTATCAGTTTCTTGATCTTCATCAGCTCTAGTTTGTCCTGGTTTAAAGCAATTTCCTCCATCAACTCTATGGATGATCAATAAAGCAAGGAGGGCCTTGATGGAAGCAATTAGAAAACGTGTTCTGCTATGCAAAACTAAAGAACAATGCGTACCCAAAGCCAAAATGGAGATTCCTGAAATTGAAGCAAGTAGTATCCTGATCCATCATAAAGCTACAGGATATAGTTCTGCTGAATCAGACGGTGAGGCTGTTTTGATGGATGAAAAGTAAACAAATAAATACAACTAAAGTAAAAATAAATGTCTATTGTCTTATTCTATTTAATTAACTAATTTATAATATTTGGCTTTTTTATTTTTTTTAGAATTAAACACTATATTTTTTCCAAGAAAACTGTCAGCACATGCTCCACCCTAAACATTTTACAGTTTTCTTAATTTGCTCAAATAAACCAAAACTACTGAATATTAAGCACAGATAGCCGTTATGCTAGTCTTTTACAAATTTTCTTGAAGACAATTAATATTGAAATTCTGAACTTATCAAGGCCATTTATTCCATTTCAAATATAGTTTAACTCAAGCTTTAAGAATCTCTGTCTCAATTACATGAATGTATTTAATAAGCATAAATAATTTATAGTTCTAAGTTTACATCAAGGGGCAGGAACAATCAACTTTTCATTTTTTAATTTATTTTATTTTTAACACTTTATTGGTGTATAATTGCTTTACAATGGTGTGTTAGTTTCTGCTTTATAACAAAGTGAATCAGCTATACATATACATATACACATATCCTCATATCTCCTCGCTCTTGTGTCTCCCTCCCACCCTCCATATCCCACCCCTCTAGGTGGTCACAAAGCACTGACTTGACCTCGCTGTGCTATGCAGCTGCTTCCAACTAGCTATCTATTTTACATTTGGTAGTGTATATATGTCCATGCCACTCTCTTTCTCCCAGCTTACCCTTCCCACTCCCTGTGTCCTCAAGTCCATTCTCTACATCTGCATCTTTATTCCTGTCCTGTCCCTATGTTCTTCAGAACCATTTTATTTTTTATTAGATTCCATATATATGTGTTAGAATACGGTATTTGTTTTTATCTTTCTGACTTCTCTCTGTATGACAAATTCTAGGTCCATCCTCAAATAACTCAATTACATTTCTTTTTATGGCTGAGTAATATTCCATTGTATATAGATGTCGAATCTTCTTTATTCATTCATCTGTTGATGCACTTATGTTGGTTCCATGCCCTGGCTATAGTAAATAGAGATGCAATGAACATAGTGGTGCATGACTGTTTTGAATTATGGTTTTCCCAGGGTATATGCTAGTAGCGGGATTACTGGGTCATATGGTAGTTCTATATTTAGTTTGTTTAAGGAACCTCCATACTGTTTCCATAGTGGCTATATCAATTTACATTCCCACCCACAGTGCAAGAAGCTTCCCTTTTCTCCACACCCTCTCCAGCATTAATTGTTTGTAGATTTTTTGATGATGGCCATTCTGACTCGTGTGAGGTGATACCTCATGGTAGTTTTGACTTGCATTTCTCTAATGATTAGTGATGTTGAGCATCCTTTCAAGTGTTTTTTGGCAATCTCTATATCTTCTCTGGAGAAATGTCTGTTTAGGTCTTCTGCCCATTTATGCATTGGGTGGTTTGGTTTTTGATATTGAGCTGCATGACCTGCTTGTATATTTTGGAGGTGAGTCTTTGTCAGTTGCTTCATTTGCAAATATTTTCTCCCATTCTGAGGGTTGTCTTTTGGGCTTTTTTATGGTTTGCTTTGATGTGAAAAAAATGTCCATTTCATTAGGTCTCATTTGTTTATTTTTGTTTTCATTTCCATTTCTCTGGGAGGGGTGTCAAAAAGATTCTTCCTGTGATTTATGTCATAGAGTGTTCTGCCTATGCTTTCCTCTAAGAGTTTTATAGTGTCTGGCTTTACTTTTAGGTCTTTAATCCATTCTGAGTTTATTTTTGTGTATGGTGTTAGGGAGTGTTCTAATTTCATTCTTTGACATGTAGCTGTCCACTTTTCCCAGCACAATTTATTGAAGAGACTGTCTTTTCTCCATTGTATATTCTAGCCTCCTTTATCAAAAATAAGCTGACCATATGTGTGTGGGTTAGTCTCTGGGCTTTCTATCCTGTACCATTAACCTATATTTCTGTTTTTGTGCCAGTACCATACTGTCTTGAGTTCTGTAACATTGTAATAGAGTCTGAAGTCTGGGAGCCTGATTCCTCCAGCTCCATTTTTCTTTCTAAAGATTGCTTTGGCTATTTGGGGTCATTTGTGTTTCCGTACAAAGTGTGAAATGTTTGTTCTAGTTTTGTGAAAAATGCCATTGGTAATTTGATAGGGATTGCATAGAATCTTTAGATTGCTTTGGGTAGTATATTCATTTTCACAATATTGAGTCTTCCAATCCAATAACATGGTGTATCTCTCCATCAGTTTGTATCATCTTTAATTTCTTTCATCAGTGTCTTACAGTTTTCTGCATACAGGTCTTTTGTCTCCTTAGTTAGGTTTATTACTAGGTATTTTATTCTTTTTGTTGCAATGGTAGATGGGAGTGTTTCCTTAATTTCTCTCTCAGATATTTCATCATTAGTTTATAGGAATGCAAGTGATTTCTGTGCAGTAATTTTGTATCCTGCTAGTTTACCAATTCATTGATTAGCTCTCATAGATTTTTGGTAACATCTTTAGGATTCTATATGTTTAGTATCATGTCATCTGCAAACAGTGACAGAATTACTTCTTTTCTGACTTGGATTCTTTGTGTTTCTTTTTCTTCTCTAATTGCTGTGGCTAAGAATTCCAAAACTATGTTGAATAATAGTGGTGAGAGTGAACAATCTTGTCTTGTTCCTGATCTTAGTTGAAATGTTTTCATTTTTCACCATTGAGAATGGTGTTGGCCGTGAGTTTTTCATATATGGCCTTTATTATATTGGGGTAATTTCCCTCTATGCCTACCTTCTGGAGGGTTTTTATTGTAAATGGGTGTTGAATTTTGTCAAAAGATTTTTCTGCATCTATTGAGATGATCATATGGTTTCTATCCTTCTTAATATGGCGTATCACATTGATTGATTTGTGTTTATTGAAAAATCCTTGCATTTTGGGATAAACATCACTTGATCATGGTGTGTGATCTTTTAATATGCTGTTGAATTCTCTTTGCTAGTATTTTGTTGAGGATATTTGCATCTATGTTTATCAGTGATATTGACCTGTAGTTTATTTTGTTCATGGAATCTTTGTCTGGTTTTGGTACCAGTGTGATGGTTACCTCATAGAATGTGTTTGGGAATGTCCCTCCCTCTGCTATATTTTGAAAGAGTTTGAAAAGGATTGGTGTTATCTCTTCTCTAAATGTTTGATAGAATTCACCTGTGAAACCATCTGGTCCTGGGCTTTTGTTTGTTGGAAGATTTTTAATCACAGTCTGAATTTCAGTGCCTGTGATTGGTCTGTTTATATTTTCTCTTTTTTCCTGGTTCAGTCTGAGAACATTGTGCTTTTCTAAGAATTTGTCCATTTCTTCCAGGTTGTCCATTTTATTGGCATATAGTTGCTGGTAGTAATCTCTCATGATGCTTTGTATTTCTGCAGTGTCAGTTGTTACTTCTTTTTTATTTCTAATTCTATTGATTTGAGTCTTCTCTTTTTTTCTTGATGAGTCTGGCTAATTGTTTATCAATTTTGTTTTACTTCTCAAAGAATCAGATTTTAGCTTTATTGATCTTTGCTTTTGTTTCCTTCATTTCTTTTTCATTTATTTCTGATCTGATCTTTATGATTTCTTTCTTTCTGGTAACTTTGGGGTTTTTTTGTTCTTCTTTCTCTAATTGCTTTAGGTGTAAGGTTAGGTTGTTTTTTGAGATGTCTCTTGTTTCTTGAGGTAGGATTTTATTGCTATAAACTTCCCTCTTAGAACTGCTTTTGCTGCATCCCATAGGTTTTGGGTTGTCCTGTTTTCACTGTGATTTGTTTCTAGGTATTTTTTGATTTCCTCTTTTATTTCTTCAGTGATCACTTGGTTATTTAGTAGTATATTGTTTAGCCTCCATGCAATTTTATTGTTACAGATTTTTTCCTGTAAGTGATATCTAGTCTCATAGCATTGTGGTTGGAAAAGATACCTGATAATATTTCAATTTTCTTAAATATACCCAAGGCTTCATTTGTGACCCAGGACATGATCTGCCCTGGAGAATGTTCCATGAGCACTCTAGAAGAAATTGTATTCTGCTTTTTTTTTCCTAATTGAATGTCCTACGATTATCAATTAAATCCATCTTGTTTAATGTATCATTTAAAGCTTGTGTTTCCTTATTTATTTTCATTTTGGATAATCTGTCCTTTGGTGAAAGTGTGTTGTTAAAATCCCCTGTATGACTGTGTTACTGTCGATTTCCCATTTCATGAGTGTTAGTGTTTGCCTTGTATATTGAGGTGCTCCTTTTTTTGCGTGCATAAATATTTACAATTGTTCTATCTTCTCCTTGGATTGATCCCTTGATCATTATGTAGTGTCCTTCTTTGTCTCTTGTAATAGTCTTTATTTTAAATACTATTTTATCTGATGTGAAAATTGCTTCTCCAGCTTTCTTTTGATTTCCATTTCCATGGAATATCTTTTTCCATCCCCTCACTTTCAGTCTGTATGTGTCCCTATGTCTGAAGTCTGTCTCTTGTAGACAGCTTATATACAGGTCTTTGTTTTGTACCCATTCAGCTAGTCTGTGTCTTTTGTTTGGAGCATTTAATCCATTTACATTTAAGGTAACTATCAATATGTATGTTCCTATTGCCATTTTCTTAATTGTTTTGAGTTTGTTTTTGTAGGTCTTTTTCGTCCTTTCCTCTTTTGTTCTCTTCTCTTGTGGTTTGGTGACCATTTTCAGCATTGTGTCTGGGTTGATTTTTCTTTCTTGTGTGTGTATCTATTGTAGTTTTTATTGTTTGCATTTCCCATGAGATTTTGATAAATCAGTCTCTATATACACCAGGTTGTTTTAAGTTACTGGTCTCATAATTTCAAATGCAATTCCCATTTCCTACATTTTCACTCTCATTTTCTCATAGTTGCATGTTTTGATATCATCTTTGTGTATGGATGATTTCTTGCTTTTAATGTATGTTTGCCTTTATCGTTGAGCTTTCCTGTTTGTGATTTTCTTGTTTCAAGTTGTGGTCTCTTTTTTTCCCCCCCTGCCTAGGGAAGTTCCTTTAGCATTTGTTGTAAAGCTGGTCTGGTGGTGCTGAATTCTCTTAGCCTTTGCTTGTCTGTAAAGCTTTAGATTTCTCCATTGAATCTGAATGAGTGTCTTGCTGGGTAGGGTTTCTTGGCTGTAGGTTTTTCCCTTTCATCACTTTGAATATATTGTGCCACTCCTGTCTGGCCTACGGAGTTTCTGCTGAAAAATCAGCTGATAACCTTATGGGGATGTCCTTGTACATTATTTGTTGCTTTTCCCTAGTTGCTTTTAATATTTTTGTTTGTATTTAATTTCTGTTAGTTTGATTAATATGTGTCTCAACATGTTCTTCCTTGGGTTTATTCTGTATGGGACTCTCTGCCCTTCCTGGATTTTGGTGACTATTTCCTTTCCCAAGTTAAGGATATTTTCAATTTAATCACTTCAAATATTTTCTCAGGCCCTTTCTCCCTCTTCTTCTCCTTCTGCGACCCATATAATTCAAGTGTTGGTGCATTTAATGTTGTGCCAGAAGTCTCTGAGACTATGTGCATTTCTTCTAATTCTTTTTGCTTTACTCTATTCCACAACAGTGATTTCCACACTTCTGTCTTCCAGCTCACTCATCCATTCTTCTGCCATGGTTATTTTGTCATTGATTCCTTCTAGTGTATTTTTCATTTCAGTTATTGTATTGTTCACCTGTGTTTGTTTTTCTTTAGTTCTTTTGGGTCCTTGTTGAACATTTCCTGTATCTTCTTGATCCGTGCCTCCATTTTTTTTTTTTTCTGAGATCTGGTGTCATCTTTACTCTCGTTACTCTGAATTCTTTTTCAGGTAGATTGCCTATCTCATCTTTGTTTATTTTTTCTTGTAAGTTTTTATCTTGCTACATTATCTACAAAATATTTCTCTGTCATCTCATTTTGTCTAACATACTGTGCTTGTGGTCTCCTTTCGGCAGGCTGCAGAATCATTTTTCTTCTTATTTCTGATGACTGCCCTCTGGTGGTTGAAGTTGGTCCAGGGGCTTGTACAGCTTTCATAGTGGGAGGGACATTTATCTATCCTCTAGTGGGTGGATCTGGGTCTTGCCCCTCTGGTGGGCAGGTTTGTGTCAGGTGGTATGTTTTGGGATGGCTGTGAGCTTAGTATGACTTTAGGCAGCCTGTCTTCTGATGGGTGGGGCTGTGTTTCTGTGTTCCTTGTTGTTTGGCCTGAGGCACTCCAGTACTGGAGCCTGCAGGATGTTGGGTGGGGCCAGGATTTTGTGCCAAGGTGGGGATGTTCAGGAGAGCTCACACCAATCCATATATGCTGAGATATCTGCTACCAGTCCCTGTGCCCTCACAGCGAGCTACAGCCAACTCCTGCCTCCCCAGGGGACCCTTCAAATCCCCTAAGTAGGTCTAGCTCAGGATCCTATGGAAGTGTTTCTCTGTGCTGTGTCCCAGTGTATGTGTGACCTTGTGTGCACCCTCCAAGAGTGGAATCTCTGTTTCCCCCAACTCTGTGGAGCTCCTTCACTCAAGCCCCACTGGCCTTATAGGCTAAGTGCTCTGGAGGTTCTTCCTCCCATTGCCAGACCCTCAGATTGTCTTGGAGGGCAATTTTTATGTGGGAATGTCCCTTTGTGACCTGTGTAGGTTTAATTTTTTTTTTTGGTGCGAGGTCTATTTTAGTATGGATGACTGCCACCACTTTCCTCACTGTATGCTGGCCATTTTCCCCTTGATAGGCGGTTTGACTGGTGTTGTGGTGACCAGAGCCTGCCCTAGATATTGAGCAGGGTCTCCCCTTTG
Source organism: Mesoplodon bidens (assembly GCF_964165515.1). Classification (NCBI taxonomy): domain Eukaryota; kingdom Metazoa; phylum Chordata; class Mammalia; order Artiodactyla; family Ziphiidae; genus Mesoplodon; species Mesoplodon bidens. The sequence goes on from NC_138163.1 coordinate 74,294,928, forward strand.
CTCTGTGGTTGTCACTGCCCTGTCAGGGGCAGGGTCTGTTCCCTAATTGTTGAAGTAGAGGCCCCCAGATCTGTTTCTTAGCTGTGTTTCTGATCTGTGTTGTGAGGTATGTGGGATTGGATCACTCCCACTGGGAGTGAAGCCACTGAGTATTCCCCTTCTGGAACTGTTCACATGTGAGTGTGCTGTGTTGTGTCCCCTTTCACCCAATGTGTGGGCACACAAATTACACTGTTGTTGGCGCTGCTTTCAGTCTCACCTTAACCATGTGTATGCCAGCAATTGTTCTTGTTGACTCTCAGGCATTGTTGTCAGTAGGCCACTGGCACAGAGCCACTGAAGTCAGGTCCCAGGACTGCAGTAGTCATAAACTGCATCTCATACTCTAGCCTGGCCCAACCCCCATGTGTATGTGCCCATAATGCCCATAGCTTCTAAAGCCAGAACTGTCTCATCTGTAGGAGCACTTGTTTTCTGTTCAGATGTTTTGCAGGCACTGAATTTAGGAAGTTGTCAGTGGAGGTGTAACTCCTCTATTCATGCAGCCACGAGGAGACATTTCAGTTATTTTTCTGTAGTCACACAGCCTCAGGGGCTCAGCTGTGCTTTCTGCCACACCTCTAGTCAGATTTCCTAGTGGTGCTAGCTCTCTGCATGCTCCCAGGACAGCAGGGAAGGTCCCAGCACCTGAAGGTAGATTTCCTAGTGGTGGGAGCTATCAGTGCCCTCCAGAGATAGTGGGGGTAGGTCCTGGGGACCACTAGTGGATTTCCTAGTGGCCAGAGTGATCTGAACCCTCCTGGGACAGTGGGAGCAGGTCCCAGGGCCAACTGGTGGGTTTCCTAGTGGCAGGAGCTATCTGAACTCTACAGTGTCAGCCGGGGTGGGTCCTGGGGTCCGGTGGCAAAATTCTTAGTTACAGCAGTTATCATGGCCCTTCTGGGTCAGTGGGAGCAGGTTCTGGGGCTCGCTGGAAGATTTCCTAGTGGCCCGAGCTGTCTGTGCCCTACCAGGTCAGTGGGGGCAGGTCCTGGCACCTACTGGTGGATTTCCTAGTGGAGGATGCTTTACATGCCATCCCAGGACAAAGGGTGTGGTGCCTTGTGTCTGCCTGTGGGTGTGGAAGAGGTCACCAGTGCCTGTCTCTGTAGCTCAAAATGGTGGCAGTCACTCGTGCTTGCCCCCGGAGCTCCTGTCGGCAGTGTCCTGTTGCCTGGGAGAACTCACGTGGAAAGAAGTTCTTTTGGTGGTCCCACCTTTCTCCTCATGCACCTCCCAATAATGGTGCCCTGTCTCTCTGGTGGGCCCAGACTTCTGAGTACACCCTCAGTTGCCACAGCCCAGCCTCTTCAGGCTGTTTCTGCACATCTAACCCTGGTCCACTCCATGGGTCTCACTAGCAGAACCTCCACCAGCCACCACCCCCACTGACAGAGGAATATTTCAGGTTGGGGAGCACAGGGTGGTGGTGCTGACCGTCTGTGCAGGTTACTCTTCATTTTGCCTTCCACAAACCAATTGCTGCTCTCTCCTCCTAGGCTCTGAAGCTCGCCCTCCATCCAGGCTGACCTTCCCATTGGTGAGGAGATTTTCCAGGGTGTGGGAACATTTCCTCCTTCACAGCTCTCTCCCTGAGGTGCAGGTCCCATCCAGACTCCTTTTTTTTTTTCTTTTTGTCCTACCCGGTTACATGGAGATTTTCTTGGTTTTTTTTTTTTTTTGACGTCTGAAGTCTTCTGTCAGTGCTCAGTAGCCGTTCTGTGTGAATACTTCCACTAATAGATGTATTTTCAGTGTTTTAATGGAAGAAGGTGAACTCCAAGTCCTACTTCTCCGCCATCTTGATCAGTCTCTTCACACACAGGTTTTTTAACAAGGAGCTGGAACCCACAATTTTGAAGGTAGAATCTAGGAGATTTGTTGGTAGACAAGACATTGGAATCAAGGACGACACTCAAAATGACTTGAGAGGGCTTCCCTCGTGGCGCAGTTGTTGAGAGTCCACCTGCCGATGCAGGGGACATGGGTTGGTGCCCCGGTCTGGGAAGATCCCACATGCCACGGATCGGCTGGGCCCATGAGCCATGGCCACTGAGCCTGCACGTCCGGAGCCTGTGCTCTGCAATGGGAGAGGCCACAACAGGGAGAGGCCTGCGTACCACAAAAAAAAAAAAAAAAAAAAAAAAATTACTTGAGAAACTGGAAGAATGGAGTGGCCATTAACTGAAATGGAAAAAAACTCATGAAGATCAGGTTTGGGAGCAGCTCAGGAATTCAATTTTGAACACATTGAAGGAATTTTTTAAATGTTTAATTAATTTTTTTTCTTATTTTAATTGGGTAGTATATTCATATGGTTAAAAACTTAAAAAGTAATAAGAATGATAAGGAGAAATAATAATGAGAATCTTTGTTTCCACCTCTGTCTCATTCTACCTCATTTTTCCTGATACCCTTGTCTAACTACATTTATTAGTTTTCATTTTACTGCATTGCTTCTTTATGCCAATACAAATACAAATCTATATTTTATTTTCACCCTTTTCTTTCCCAAATTAAGGATATTATACACTCTATTACACATTAGTGTTTTGGTATTTTTGTTATGACTTTTTCCTGAGTATATTCTGGACATATTTTCATATCAGTGCATACATATATTTCTCATTATTTTTTTGTAACTACAGTGTATCTGACTGAGTAGATGTGCAATAGTTTTAACCAGTCTTCTACAGATTTATCCTTAATTTATTTATAGTGTTTTGTCATCACACACACACACACACACACAAAGTTTTAATACATAACTTGTAGAGAAGGAAAATAAAAAGCCATAGTATAGAAACATAAATATTAGACTAATAAAAATTTAACTATTCTACATTTCAAAAGATATGCAAAATTAAATCATAAACAGAAAAAAAGCTATTTAATATATACTGCTATCAAATTTTTGCTCTTCTTCAGCAATCCCACTACTGGGCATATACCCTGAGAAAACCATCATTCAAAAAGAGTCATGTACCAAAATGTTAATTGCAGCTCTATTTGCAATAGCCAGGAGATGGAAGCAACCTAAGTGTCCACCATTGGATGAATGGATAAAGAAGATGTGGCACATATATAAAATGGAATATCACTTAGCCATAAAAAGAAATGAAATTGAGTTATTTGTAGTGAGGTGGATGGACCTAGAGTGTGTAATACAGAGTGAAGTAACTCAGAAAGAGAAAAACAAATACCGTATGCTAACACATATATATGGAATATAAGAAAAAATAAAAAACAGGTCATGAAGAACCTAGAGGCAAGACGGGAATAAAGACACAGACTTACTAGAGAATGGATTTGAAGATATGGGGAGGGGGAAGGGTAAGCTGTGTCAAAGTGAGAGAGTGGCGTGGACATATATACACTACCAAACATAAAATAGATAGCTAGTGGGAAGCAGTCGCATAGCACAGGGAGATCAGCTCGGTGCTTTGTGACCAGCTGGAAAGGTGGGATAGGGAGGTGTGAGGGAGGGAGATGCAAGAGATATGGGAACATATGTATATGTATAACTGATTCACTTTGTTATAAAGCAGAAACTAACACATCATTGTAAAGCAATTATACTCCAATAAAGATGTTAAAAAAAGTTTGCTCTCCTTAATATACAAAGAGATTAAAACATTGAGAGACTATATTAGGTACACATAAGAATAAAAGCCCTCATAAGAATTAAAGATATCATCAAAAAGAAAAAAATCCAGTCAAAAAATGGACAGAAGATCTAATAGACATTTCTCCAAAGTAGACATACAGATGGCCAACAGGCACATGAAAAGATGCTGAATATCACTAGTTATTAGAGAAATGAAAATCAAAACTACAATGAGGTATCACCTCACACCAGTCAGAGTGGCCATCTTTAAAATATCTACAAATAATAAATGCTGGAGAGGGTGTGGAGAAAAACGAACTCTTCTACACTGTTTGTGGGAATGTAAACTGGTGCATCCACTATGGAAAACAGTATGGAGGCTCCTTTAAAAACTAAAAACAGAGTTACTATATGATCCTAACAACCCACTCCTAGGCATATATGTAGAGCAAACTTTAATTTGAAAAGATATGTGTACCACAATGTTCATAGCAGCACTATTTACAAGAGCCAATATATGGAAGCAACCTAAATGTCCATCGACAGATGAATGGATAAAGAAAATGTGGTATATATATATATATACATATATACATATATATATATATATATATATATATATATATATATATATATATTACTCAGTCAAACAAGAATGAAATAATGACATTTGCAGCAACATGGATGGACCTAGAGATTAAGTGAAGTAAGTCAGACAGAGAAAGACAAATATCATATGATATCATTTATATGTGTAATCTTAAAAATGATACAAATGAGTTTATTTACAAAACAGAAAGTGACTCACAGACATAGAAAATAAACTTATGGTTATAAAAGGGGAAAGGGGAGGGGGAGGGATAAACTAGGAGTCTGGGATTAACATTTTCACACTACTATATGAAACAGATAAACAACAAGGACCTACTCTATAGCACAGGGAACTATATTCAATACCTTGTAATAAACTATAATGCAAAACTATCTGACAAAGAATATATATACATAACTGAATCATTTTGCTGTACACCGGAAACTAACAGAACATTGTAAATCAAGTATAGTTTAATTTAAAAAAAATTAAGAAGAACTAAGGATATTGCACAAGAACTGTCCAATAATAAAATAATAAAGACAATAACACAAATACAATAGAAGAACATTTTCTATAGTTTACAAAGTTCTGAATCCAGAAATACAAATTGTTTAAGATCAAATAATACTGATTTCACACATTTTGATAAATATTTGAATTTCAAGATAAAATAAAATTACATAAACATGTTGGTAACATAAAAACATGATCTGTAAAGTGCTACTTTCAGGTCTTTCTACAACATTAAAAAGCAGAAAAGCAGTATGTATAAAGTCTCTTAGGTCACCTTGCCAGCAGAACAATGAATAAAAATATAAGGCATAAAATCAAACCAGTAAATCTGGCTGACAGTAAAGAAAAAAAATAATAAAAACATTAAAAAAATTTGAAAAATTCTTTCCAAATATGATATATTTTAGGCCAAATATAAGAAAGGTAGAGGAAGCTAATTATTCTTTCTAAGAGAGCAAGGTCCTCTAACTTGACTTATCAATATAGCATTTGGAAATTCTCCAAATGTGCTAGGCTGTTTTCCTGATTCAGTATGGCTGATTCCAATGGAGTGCTTATAAAAAGTAATATATGTATGTATAAAAAACCACATGTCCTATCTCTTTGTCCACTCCCACATCTAGCTGCTAAATGACTGATTGAATGGTATAAACCTGCTTTATCTTAACCTCCAGCTTACATTCTAAGGGTAGAAGTTGAATGATTTCTAGATAAACAAAGAAAGTGCTCACAAAAAATCCATGCATGATATTTTGAGGGAAGGAGAAAGTCTGTTTTTTTTTCTATAACAGCAAAAATAATAGCTGTAATGGTTTGCATTTCTTGAGTCCTCACTGTGTTTGAGAAATTATGCTACATGATATACATATATACATTTTTCTCATTGTATTCTCAGAAGAACATTTTGGAATAAACATCTTTGTTATCTTCATTTTACAGATGAGAAAACCAAGACTCAGCAATATTAATAAGCTTGCCCAAGATTATGTAGCTAGTCAATCTTAGAGCTGGGTTTTGAACACAGGTAGTTCAAATCTAGCATCCACATGTGTTATGATCATCGGCAGAGGCAGATGGCTCCCCACCCAAGTTTTGCTTTGGATGTGGAGACTGAGAGACCACACACACAGATACAAAGATATGAAAAGACTTATTACTTAAATAATTGTGATCTCTGGGGAGACTAAGACAGGTGTCTCAAGGAGGTTAAAAATGGATTGAGAGGGCAAAGAAAAAAGACTGGCTAGGGGCCTTTTTTGTAATTAGCAATAGGGGTAAGTGTTCCTGTGTATGGGAAGGGGATTTCATGGTTTAAATCTCACATTGGTCCCTAAGAAAGAAGCACTGAAGCATTCTTATCAGTTTGTCCCGAGGTAGAGTACCAGGTGAGGGAGAGGGAGTGAAGTCTAAAAGCTGTCAGTAGTCATAATCAAAAAATGGTGTCAAATTTCTCATTACAATTCATCCTTTATGTTTAACTGATAACTGAAACACAACTTGTTTCATTTAATTTCATTTAAACTTGTTTGAGGAAGGTATTATTATAATTTTTGAGGCCTGCAGCTTGAGACCTGTAAGGAAGGTGAATGTTACATTGAATGCCTGTTCAATAGCCCAGCATTCTATATTTCAGGAACTGAGAATGTGACTTGGTCACATCAGTACTATCTGGAACTCTGAAATGGATGAAGATTGACCTAATGGGATCTTATATTTTGGCTTCAGTAAGTATAGAAATGTATTATCTTTATTTATATTTGGGTATCTGTGAAGCAAGAACTTTCCAGAGTTATTTAACAAAAAAGGGGGAAACTTAGGAAATGGCCTAAGAGTTTGTAAATATGTGCAAATGGGACCATTTGTTGCCAAGGCATCTAGTATTAAGATGACTGCCTGAAGTTTGGCCAATTGTGCTGGCCTTTGGGTCCTAACCTGTATCAGGGACATTTTAGTTAAGAGATGGAAATCAGTAATATTTTACTGAGCTACATCACATATGAACTCCTATTACTGTTTACTTGGTTGCCCCCAAGGGGCTCCCCAAATAACCAGGGGACCTGGAAAAGGGTGGCCTCCTCCATCATTGTGGCATTTGGCAAGGCACTAAATATAGCTGAGGATACTCCCTTCTGCATGTGGGATATGCCAGAGGGTCCAGTTTGGGTTCCATCATGTACCAAAGATGACTAAGTAGTTGTGCTAAGCTTGTGAGGTACTGTTTCTGTGACCTAAAGCATAAGAGGGAGCTAGGTGTGAAGGTTCTCAGGCTCAGGGCCTGTGAGATCCTACATTTCCAGGAGAGTCAAGTATGTATCTAGTAATTCCCACTGTAATGTATAGATCAAACTGAGGAGTGCAGTTTCTTACATCAAAAGCCCATGGACAATGTAAGGATATCATGAGGCATATGAAAATGTTGCTAAAATCTCCAAAATGAAGGAGTCTCTGGGGGCACTAATAAGAGTACCTCTTGTATTATTTCATTAGAGGGAGTCCCAAAGTGGAACAATCTGCAAGTGCATTAGTGAGATTAAATGAAATTTGTAAATGAATAATTTGTTGCCTTGATAGACTAAATAAGCCTAAAATATGTTGGGGGTTCTGAGATTCAATAACTGTTTCTTGACAGCATCAGAGATGAAACAACCATTGGTTTACCAAATAATTTTCAGGAATTTAATCAAGATAGCATGTCCTTGCACTGTGTGTGGAGCAATGGATCATCCCCTTTTTGCAAGCAATTTTGTATTTGTTCATCCTTAATGAGTGTGTCAAGTGAATCCCCTAGGTGGAAGATGTCATCAGTGTAATGTCATACCTGTGCTTCTGGAGGAAGGTGGAGAGAATTAGGATCTTGCCTGCGGAGACTGTGTGTGATGGCAAGGCTGTTGATGTACCCCATAGGTAGCCTGGCAAAAAGGTATTTTTTGTCCTGTCAGAGGTTAAGGTAAACTGCAACTGAGAGACTGTTGAAATAAGCAATGAATAAAACTTCAGCCAAATTTTTAATAACAAAATATTTGCCAGTTGCTATTTAGATGGAGTAAGTAATTTTCATATTATTGAGTATTTGGTATGGGGACTTTAATGGATGGGACCACAACATTAAGGTTTCAGTAATACACTGTGAGACACCACTCATTCTTTCCAGAGTTAAAAGAGGTAATGTTGGACTGTTAAATGGAAGAATGGTCATAATTATCTCTTCACTCATTAGGTTGTATATATTATGTTTCAATCCTCAAAGACACTCTTGTTTTTTTAAATAGTCACAATGCTGTACATTACATCTCCATGATTTATTTATTTTATAACTGTAAATTTGTGCCTTTTGACCCCCTGCACCCATTTTTCCCACCTCCACTGCCCACTTCTATAAGCTAATTTTTTTAGATCCCACATGTAAGTGAGACCATACAGTATTGTTGTTCTCTGTCTGACATATTTCACTTTGCATAATGTCCTCAAGGTCCCTCCATATTGTTGTAAAAGGAAAGATTTTATTATTTTTATGGCTGAATAATATTCCTCTGTGTGTGTCTGTGTATGTGTGCATATGTGTGTGTATTTCACATTTTATTTATCCATTCATCCATCAGTAGACACCAGGGTTGATCCCACCATGTCTTGGTTATTGTACATAATGCAAGGAACATGGGAGTGCATATCATTTTTGAATTAGTGTTTTCATTTTCTTCAGATAGATAACCAGAAGTGGAACTACAGGATCTAACAGTAGTTCTATTTTATATTTTTTGAATAACCTCCATATTGTTTCCATAGTAGTTGCATGAACTTACATTCCCATCAATAATGCACAAGTGTTCCCTTTTCTCCACATCCTCACCAACACTTGTTATTTATTGTCTGTTTCATAATTATCATTCGAAAGGGTGTGAGGTGATATCTCGCTGTGGTTTTGATTTGCATTTTCCTGATGAAGATTGATGTTAGAGCATCTTTTCATGTATCTATTTGACATCTCTATGCCTTCTTTGTATCTTTTGCCCATTTTTAAATCAGATTGTCTGTTTTGTTTGTCCTTGAGTTGTGTGAGTTCTTTATATATTTGGAATATTTGCTTCTTATCAGATACATAATTTGCAGATATTTTCTCTTATTCCATAGGTTGCCTTTTCTTTGTGTTGATGGCTTCCTTTGTTGTGCAGAATCTTTTTAGTTTGATGTAGTCTAAGTTGTTTATTTTTACTTTTGTTGCTTTTGGTGTCAAATCCAAAAAAAAAACCTTGTCAAAATCAATGTCAGTGAGGTTATTGCCTATGTTTCCTTCTTGTAATTTTATGATTTCAGGTCTTACATTCAAGTCTTTAATCCATTTTGAGTTATATTTTTGTGTGTATGGTGTAAGATCATGGCCTAGTTTGATTCATTTGCATGCAGTTGTCCAGTTTCCCCAACACCATTTATTGAAAAGACTGTCCTTTCTCGACTGTATATTCTTGGCGCCTTTGTCATAAATGAATTGACCGTATGTGCATGGATTTAACTCTGGGTTCTGTTCCTTTGATCTATGTGTCTGTCTTTATGCCAATACCATAATATTTTGATTACCATAGCTTAGTATAGTAGTATAGTTTAAAATCAAGGATTATGATTCCTCTAGCTTTGTTCCTCTTAAGGTTGCTTTGGCTATTTGAGGTCTTTTGTAATTTTAATTTTACTTGGCCAATTAATTATTTTAACTTAGGCAGGCATGGGAGTCCCATTTTCTCAAGCCAGTTTGTAAGTGCCAAATACTTAATTTTAATTTGTTATTTATTGTATCAGAGCATCCATACCCAGTATGTGATATTTTATGCAATTGGTGCTATGACTAAGGGGAATTTAGTGGATATAATAGTTCTGATGGCTAAAGTAAGGCATGACTATTTGTTCTTTATTTTATATTTGGTAACTACCCCAAGATTGCAAGGGTACCATGTTTAAATTTAGTGTTCTAGCTACAGCAGTTCCTTTTAGCCTGTACAACATGTTCAGCAACCAAGAAAAAAAAAGTTGTAAGAAATACCAAAGTCAAAATACACATTTTGAAGAGACAGAACAAGGAGAACAAGACATGACAGAGATTTTGGAATTATCAGACTGGGAGTTTAAAACAACTATGATTAATGTTCTAAGATCTCTAATGGATAAAGTAGATATAGCAGGTAAGAACAGATGGACAATGTAGGCAGAGAGATGTAAGTCTTAGGTAAGAACCAAATGAAATGTTGGAGATAAAAAATAATGTACCAGAAATTAAGAATGCCTTTGATGGGCTTATTAGTAGACTGGACACAGCTGAGGAAAGAATTTATTAGCTAGAGGGTATATCAATAGAAATCTTGAAAACTGAAAATGAAAGAGAACAAAGACTGGAAAAAACAAACAAACAAACAAACAAAAGACACAGAATGTACAAGGACTGTGGGATAGCTACAAAAGGTGTAACATATTTGTGATAGGAATACCAGAAGGAGAAGAAAGAGAAAAATGAATAGGAGGAATATTTGAAACTATAATGACTAAATTTTTTTCTCAAATTAATGTCAGACATCAAATCACAGATCCAGGAAGTTCACAGAACGTCAGGCAGGAAAATTGTCAAAAAATATACACCTAGGCATATCATACCGAAAATTAAAGATAAAGAAAAAAATTCTGAAGGAGGCCAGAGGAGGAAAATCACCTTACCCATAGAAAAACAGATAAGAATTACATCCAACTTCTCCTCAGAAACAGTGCAAGCAAGAAGAAAGTAAAGTAAAATATTTAAAATGTTAAGAGAAAAAAATCCCACAAACCTAAAGTTCTGTATCTTGCAAAATTATTCTTCAAAAGTGATGGAGGAATAAATTTTCTCAGACAAACAAAAACTGATGTAATTTATTGCCAGTATATCTGCCCTGCAAAAAATGTTTAAAAAAAGTTCTTTAGAGAGAGGAAAAATAATATAGGTCAGAAACTCAGATCTACATAAAGTATGTAAGAACTTTAAGGAAGGAATAAGTGAAGGTAAAATATATCCAATTGGTGTATAGATAATATTCATATCATGTAATATATATTCTATGAGAGAGAGAGAGAGATTGTTAAGGAATTTCTTCATACAGTTATGTGGTTTGACAAGTTTGAAATCTGCAGGCAGGCAGAAATACTTATAACAAATATAGTCTGTGGTTCGGTAACTGGCCACATAGTCATAACTGGTATTTGCAACTACCTTCTTTCACTATTTATTTCCTATTCCCTTTGCCTTCCACCAGCAACTTAGCTGGTCATGTCTCTTATGACATGACTCAAACCTTCATTCCTTTAGGGTCTGGGCCATTAGTAGTCTTGCCTGAACTGGGTCATTATAGTTTTCTATTGACTCTATTGTTTTTTAATTTAAGTATAGTTGATTTACAGTATTATATTAGTTTCAGGTGTACAACCACAAGACATTATTTACTATAGGTAGTACTAAGAGACATCTTAAAGGAGCTCATGTGTACCAAATATTTTTCCTTATCTCCATGTGTAGTAGTATCTGAATTCCTTGGTAATGAGGATTAATCACCCCAGAAGGCAAATAACTCCCTTCTTTGTCTGTTGCTTCAGAGGCATGAGAACCCAAAGAGGCAAGGTGGCTATCTTAATTTCCATTTCAATGGAATCATTGTTGTGTTTCCTGATGTAACCACTTCTACCTTTGGAACTAAGACCTCTTAGTCAGCATAGCATAAGGTCAAGAAACAAGAAGAAAAAAATTGCTGGTCGATCACTAGTGGTAATAATGAGTGGTACCATTACCATTCCCACCTCTTGATTCCTGGACCTGTGAATCCTGGCTATAAGACAAATGGTACCACATATTAGAAGCTGACCCAAAGCACATACAGCCTCCTAGAGAACCTTGCTCTGGTCCTGCAAAGTAATGCCATCTATCTGGTATTGTAACTAAGTCTTCAAAAAACCATTTCCCCTTTCAATTAAGCCAGCTGCTTCAGGATGCTGAGGAAAATTGTAAGTCCAGTTAATTCTATGAGCATGGGCCTAATGTCACACTGCTTTGTTGTGAGGGAGTCCCTCAATCAAAAGCAATTCTGTACGGAATACCATGATGGTGGAAAAGACATTCTGTAAGTTTACAGAGGGTAATATTGGAAGAATCTTTGCATGCAGGGAAGGCAAATAATTATCCAGAGTGTCTATTCCAGTAAGAAAAAAAATGCTGCTGTTTCCATGATGGAAGTGGTCCAATGTAATCAATTTGCCACCAGCTAACTAGCTGATCATCCTAGGGAAGTGTGCCATACTGAAGATTCAGTGTTAGTTTCTACTGCTGGCAGATTGGGCACTCAGTAGTGTCTGTGGCCAAGTCAGCCTTGGTGAGTGCATATTCATGTTGCTAAGCCCATGGATCCCTTCCATCCCTGCCACCATGACCACATTTTTAACAAACCCATTGGGCAATTTGGGGGTGTGTGGGTTAGAGGCTGATTGCATAGCCACAGAATGAGTTATCCTATCAGTTTGATTATTAAATACTCCACTGTTTGAGTCACTAGGCATTGTGCTCTTTTTGTTGTTGTTGGTAGACAAGGTCAGATGCAACAACTTATCCTTCACCTTAGAAGAGATGTCTCAACATGCTCCACACCACTAGGCCCCAGTAAATTTCACTAAGGTAGAAGGCCCCTGAATTTTTGTCAGATCTATTTCTCACACTCTGACATTCAAATGTCATACCAGTAAATCTAGAGTAGTTTCTACTTGTTGCTTCTTTAGGTCCAATCTGCATAATATCATCAATATAAATGCACCAGTGTGATGTATTGTGGAAGTGAAAGGTGATCAAGATCCCTGCAAACTAAATTATGACATAGGGCTAGAGAGTTGATATAACCTTGAGGTAGAACAGTGAAGGTACACTGCTGGCTATGCAAGTGTGTTTAGTGGTATTTAGTAATATTTATTGTGAAAAAAGCGTGTGTCAAATCAATAGCTGTATACCAAGTACCAGGTAATATGTCAGTTTGGTCAAGGAACAAAATCACACTGGAACGGAAGGTGTAGTTCGAATGACCACCTGATTAAGTTTATAATAATCCACTAACATTCTCAAAGATCCATCTGTTTTCTTCACAAGCCCAATAGACAAGTTAAATGGGAATGTGGTGGGAATAACCACCCCTACATTCATCAAGTCTTTGATGTTGGCACTAATTTCTGTAATCCCTCTAGGAATATGTTATTTCTTTTAAATTACTATTTTCTTAGGGGAAGGAATTTCTAGTGGCTTCCACTTTGTCTTTCCTACCATAATAGTACTTACTCCACAGGTTAGGGAACCAATGTCAAGTTTCTGCCAGTTTCTGAATATGTTTATTCCAATTATGCATTCCAAAACTTGGGAAATAACCAGAAGATGGTTTCAGGGACACAATGGACCCACTTTGAGATGGACTTGATCCCTTGACCTCCATAAGCCTCTAGTTTGAATGGTGGAGCACAGTGACAATTTGGGTCTCCTAGAATGAGTGTCAGTTTAGAGCCTGTGTCCAGTAACCCACAGAAACTCTGATTTTCTTTTCCTTAATGCACAGGCACCCTGTAAGAAAACATAAGTTGCTTTGGGGAAGACTGAGATAAAATTTAACAGTGTAATTTTTTGCAGTATAGCAGATTCTTACTTCAAGGGAATATGACTTCCCCTTTATTCAAGGGGTTCAAGTCTGTAAACTGGCTCAAGTCTGGGAATTGGTTGAGGAGATTTGACTCTTTTTTTATGACTCAAGTCATGGATAAATGTATTGTGGCATATCCATATAATGGAGTAACATTCAGTAATAAAAAGGAATGAATTATTGGTACATTCTACAATACACATAAACTTTGAAAATGAAGCCAGTTATATATTTTGTGTCACTTATTTTATGAGTTTATATGAAATGTCCAGGATAGGCAAATCTATACATACAGAAAGTAAATCAATAGCTATCTGTGGCTCAGGTAGAGAGGTGGGAATGGGAAATGACTGCTAAAGAATGTGGTCTTTCCTTTTGGAGTGATAAAAATGTTCTAAAATTGTATTGTGGTGATGGTGGCACAACCTTGTAAATATACTAAAAACACCGAATAATACACTTAAATGTGTGAATTTGATAATATCTGAATTATATCCCAATAAAGTGATTGAAAATATAGAATGGTCTATCTTGGGTAATATTAAATTGCCCATAATTAGAAAGATTCAATATTCATTTATTTACCAAGCATTTGTTGGGCATTGACTGAGAGTCTAAACCATTGGATGTTATAGATATAAATACAACAAAATTCTCTTCAAGGAGTTACAGTCTAGTTCAGGAAGCCCAAAGTAAATCATCACAGTGTGATCACTACCTTAAAAGACACTATAAGAAAAATAAACAGGGAAGTGTGTATTTTTGCATTGACAGACAAAAGAAGATTCCTCAAGGGAAATGCATATTTATTAAACTTGGCAAAGAGTTACAGCCCAGAGAAAGAAAGCTGGAAAAGCATGACAAGCTTAGAGAAGAACATGTACAAAGGAATAGAAGGAAAAATGATCAGGATGTGTTTGCTCAGAGACCTGCAGAGCAGTAAATAATAGTTTAGAAGTCAACAGCTGACCAAAAAGACCCTCACATGAAATATTAGAGTATGCTGTAGGTCTGTGGCTCTTAAGTTGAGCTTCCTATTATAATTATTAAGGATTTACTAAAAGTAAAAGAAAAATAACAGTGCTCAGGCCACATCCCATACCAATTACATCATAATGTCTAAAGTTGAGGTTCTGGCATCAGTATATTAAAAAAAAAGTCTCCAAAGGACTTTAATGTGTAATTAACACTAATTACTGATGTAGGAAAAGGGGGTTTTTGAGGGCAGTAAGCAGAGTGTTTTACTACAAAAATATTTTGGTGCCATAACATTTAAACATTTTATTTCTCTGTGAGTTAAACATCCTCTGAAACTTCTTTCAAACTCATATTCTATGTTCCCCAAAGACTACCTGCTTGTCACTACTGAACACATTTCCTCTAATAAATTTCAGGAATATTGTACTGCATAAGACATAATGGCATGAAACCAGATTTTTTAACCAATTTATTGAGATATGATTGACATATAACATTGCGCAAGGTTAAGGTGTACATGTGTTAATTTGATACACTTATATATTGCAAAATGATTACCATAATAACATTAGCTAACACCTCCATCCTGTCACATTATTACCACTTCATTTTTGTGGTGAGAAGATTTAAGATTTACTCTCTTAGCAATTTTCAAGTATATAATACAGTATTATTAGCTATCACCACCATGCTATACATTAGATTCCCAGAAATTTTAAATCTTATGCCTGGAAGTGTGTGTGCCCTTTGAACATTACCTCCCCAATTTCCCTACACCCTTTCCCTGGTAACCACTACTCTACTTCTAGTTTCTCTAATTTTGGCTTTTTTTTACATTCCACATATAAGTGCTATCATACAGTTTTTGCCCTTCTCTGTCTGTTTCATTTCACTTAGTATAACGTCCTCAAGGTTCATCCAAGTTGCTGCAAATGGTAGGATTTCCTTTTTCTCTTGGCTAAATAATATTCATATATATATATATATATATATATATATATATATATATATATATATATATATACACTACATTTCTTCATCCATTCATCTGTTCACAAACACTTATGTTGTTTCCATATCTTGACTGCTGAAATAAAGCTGCAAATAACATGGAGGTGCAGATATTTCTTTGAGATAGTGATATTATTTATTTTGGATATATATCCAAAAGTGGGATTCCTGGATCAAATGATAGTTTCATTTAAACTGTTTTGAATAACCTCATACTGCTTCCTATAATGGCAGTACCAATTTACATTCCTACCAACAGTGCACAAGGGTTCCCTTTTTCAACTCCTTTGCCAACAATAGTTATCATTTGTCGTTTTTTATACTAGCCATTCTAATAGGTGTGAGGTGATAAACTCATTGTGATTTTGATTTACATTTCCCTGATCATTAGTGATGTTGAGCACCTTTTCATGTACCTGTTGGTCATTTGTATGTCTTCTATTTAGTTTCTCTGTCCATTATTTAATCTTTTTGTTTGTTTGTTTGTTTTTTGCAATTGAATTGTATGAGTTCTTTATATATTTTGGATATAAACCCCCTATCAGATATATGTTTGAAAATATTTTCTCCTGTTTCATAGATTCTCTTTTCCTTTTTTGTTTCTTTTGCTGTACAGTAGCCTTTTAGTTTTATGTAGTCCCACCTATTTATTTTTGCTTCTTTTCTCTCTGCTTTTGGTGTCATATACAGGAAAGTATTCCCAAGACCAATGTCAAGGAGGTTTTTCCCTATATTTTCTTCTAAGATTTGCATGGTGTCAGGTCTTATGTTTAAGATTTTAATCCATTTTGAGTTAATTTTTGAGAGTGGTGTAAGATAGGACTCCAATTTCTTTTTCCTGTATGTGCTTATTCCCTTTTAACAACACCATTTATTGAAGAGACAGTTCTTTATTCATTGAGTATTTTTGGCTTCCTCATTAAGCATCAGTTGACCATATCTGCAATGATGTGTTCCTGGGCTATTTATTCTGTTCCATTAATGTATGTGTCTATCTTTATGCTAGAACAATGCTGTTTTAATTACTATAGGTTTATAATATAGTTTGAATCAGGAAGTGTGATACCTCCAGATTTATCCTTTCTCAGGATTTCTTTGGCTATTCAGGGTCTTTTGTGGCTATATACAAATTATAGGATTTTTTTTCCATTTCTATGAAAAATGACATTGGAATTTTGGCAAGAATTGAATTGAATCTATATGGCTTTGGGCAGTATGGACATTTTAACAATATTAAATCTTCTGCAACAAAGGATATTTTTCCACATCTCCTTCAATGTTATTCAACAAAGTCTTGTAGATTTCAGTATGTAGATTTTCCCTCTTTTGTAAATTTAATCCTAAATATTTTATTGTTTTTAATGTTATTGTGAATGGGGCTGTTTTCTTTATTTCTTCTTCATATATTTTGTTGTTAGTATATAGAAACACAAGTCATTTCTGCCTGTTAGTTTTATATGCTGCAACTTTATAAAATTTATTGATTAGTACTAACAATTTTTGTTGGAATCTTTAGGATTTTTTTGTGTAAGATCATATCATCTACTATCAAAGACAATTTTGCTTCTTTTTTTCTGATCTGGATGATTTTCATTTAATTTTCTTGCCTGATTGCTCTAGCTAAAACTTCCAGTACTAGGTTGAATTGGCATGGCAAGAATGGGCACCATTTTCTTGCTCCTGATCTTAGAGGTAAAGTTGTCATTCTTTCATTATTGAGTATGATGTTAGCTGAGAGTTTGTCATATATGGCCTTTATTGTGTTGACATATTTTCCGCCTTTACCCTAATTCTTGAGAGTTCTTATAATGACAGAATATTGTATTTTGTCAAGTGCTTTTTCTGTTTCTATTGAGATGATCATATAATTATTTTTAATTAATAAATTAATCACTTTTTATTGAGGTATATTTGATTTACAACATAGTATTAATTTCAGGTATACAAAATAGTTATTCAAAAATTTTTGATTATACTCAACTTATAGTTATTATAAAATATTTGCTATATTCCCTATGTGGTACTATATATATATATATATATATATATATATATATATATATATATATATATATATATATTTTTTTTTTTTTTTTTTTTTTTTTTTTTGCGGTACGCGGGCCTCTCACTGTTGTGGCCTCGCCCGTTGTGGAGCACAGGCTCCAGATGCACAGGCTCCAGATATGTAGGCTCAGCGGCCATGGCTCATGGGCCCATCTGCTCCATGGCACGTGGGATCTTCCTGGACTGGGGCACAAACCCGCGTCACTTGCATCGGCAGGCGGACTCTTCAACCACTGCACCACCAGGGAAGCCCGGTACAATATATTATTGCAGGTTATTTATTTTATACATAGCTGTTAGTGCCTCTTTTTTTTTTTTTTTGTTACGTGGGCCTCTCACTGTTGTGGCCTCTCCCCTTGCGGAGCACAGGCTCCGGACGCACAGGCTCAGCGGCCATGGCTCACGGGCCCAGCCGCTCCGTGGCATGTGGGATCTTCCCGGACCGGGGCACGAACCCGTGTCCCCTGCATCGGCAGGCGGACTCTCAACCACTGCGCCACCAGGGAAGCCCTGTTAGTGCCTCTTGATCCCCATTCCTGTCTTGCCCTGCCCCACTTCTCTCTCCCTACTGACAACCACTAGTTGCTCTCTGTATCTGTGAGTCTGTGTCTCTTTTATTATATTCACTAGTTTGCTTTCTTTTTCAGACTCCACATACAAGTAATAACATAGAATATTTGTCTTTCTCTGTCTGACTTATTTCACTCAGCATGATAACCTCGAGGTCCATCTGTGTTGTTGCAAATGGTAAAATTTCATTCTTTTTTTAATGGCTGAGTAGTATTCCATTGTATATATGTGTCACCTCTTCTTTATCCATTCATCTGTTGATGGACACTTGGGTTGCTTCAATATCTTGGCTATTGTAAATAAAGCTGCTATGAACATTGGGGTGCCTGTATCCTTTTGAATTAGTGTTTTTGTTTTCTTCAGATATTTGCCAAGAAGTGGAATTACTGAATCATCTAGTAGTTCTATTTTTAGTTTTATGAGGAACCTCCATACTGTTTTCCACAGTAGCTGCACCAAGTTACATTCCCACTAACAGTGTACAAGTATTCCCTTTTCTCCACATCCTTGCCCACATTTGTTATTTGTGGTCCTTTTGATGATAGCCATTTTGACAGTTGTAAGGTGATATAGTATTGTGGTGTTGACTTGTATTTCTCTTATACTTAACAATGTTGATCATATTTACATGTGCCTATATGTCATCTGTATGTCTTCTCTGGAAAAATGTCTATTCAGGTCTTCTGCTCATTTTTTAATTGGGCTGTTCTTTAAATATTGAGTTGTATGAGTGGTTTATATATTTTGGATATTAATCCCTTATTGGTCATATTATTTGCAAATATTTTCTCCCATTCAGTAGTTTGTCTTTTTTGTTTTGTCAGTGGTTTTCTATGTTATGCAAAAGCTTTTAAGTTTAATTATTATGATGTTCACTGAGAGTTTGACATATATGGCTTTTATTGTGTTGAGGTATGTTCCTTATATACTCTATTTATTGAGAGTTCTTATCATGAAAGAATGTTGTATTTTGTCAAGTACATTTTCTGCTTCTATTGAGATGACCATGTGATCCTTATCAATCATTTTTTTAACATCTTTATTGGAGTATAATTGTTTTACAATGGTGTGTTAGTTTCTGCTTTATAACAAAGTGAATCAGCTATACATATACATATATACCCATATCTCCTCCCTCTTGTGTCTCCCTCCCATCCTCCCTATCCCACCCCTCTAGGTAGTCACAAAGCACCGAGCTGATCTCCCTGTTCTATGCATCTCTTTTTTAATCTGCTGTATCATATTTATTGATTAGTGTATGTTGAACAATCCTTGCATGCCATGGATAAATCCCACTTGATCTTGATGTATAATCTTTTAAACTTGTTTTGAGTTTGGTTTGCTAATATTTTGTTGAGAATATTTGGCATCTATGTTTATGAAGGACATTGGTCTGTAATTTTCTTTTTACTTATCTGGCTTTGATACTAAGGTAATTCAGGCCACCTAAAATGAGTTTGGTTGTGTTCCTTTTGCTTTAATTTTTTTCAAAGAGTTTGAAAAGGACTTGGCTAATTTTTCTTTAAATGTTTGGTAGAATTTACAAGTGAAACCATCTGGCTCTTGGTTTTTATGTGTTAGGAGGTTTTTGATTACTAATTCTATCTACTCACTTGTTAATGATCTGCTCACATTTTCTATTCCTTTATGATTCACTACTCATGAGTTGTATATTTCTAGGAATTTATCCTTCTTTTCTAGGTTATCCAGTTTGTTCACATAGATTTGTTCATCATAGTCTCTCATTAGTCTTTGTATTTCTGTGATATCAATGTAATGTCTCCTCTTTCTTTTCTGATTTTATTTTATTATTATTTTTTTAATTTTAATTTTAATTTTTTGGCTATGCCATATAGCATTTGGGATCTTAGTTCCCTGACCAGGGATCGAACCTCTGCCTCCTGCAGTAGAAGCACGGAGTCTTAACCACTGGACTGCCAGGGAAGTCCCATTTCTGGTTTTATTTGAGTCCTCTTTTTTCTGACTTGGTGGAGCTAAAGGTTTGTCAACTTTGATTCTTTTTGAAATATCAGCTCTTGATCTTTTCTACTGTTTTTCTGGTTTTTATTTCATTTGTATCTGCTCTGATCTTTATTATTTCCTTCTTTCTGCTAACTTTTGGCTTAGTTTGTTCTTGATTTTCTAGTTCCTTGAGGTTTAAAGGTAGATTGTTTATTTGAGATTTCTCTTTTTTCTTTATGAAGGTGTTGATCACTATAAATGTCCCTCTCAGAGCTGCTCTTGCAGAATACCATAGATTTTGATATGTTGTGCTTCTATTTTCACTTGTTTCAAGACACTTCTTGATTTCCCTTTTAATTTATTTTTGACAAACTGATTGTTTAGCTTTTTTTTCTTTAATATAGTTTCATACCATTGCGGTATGATTTGAATCTTTCTAAATTTGTTATGGTTTGTTTTGTGACTTATATGATCTCTTCTGGTCAATGTTCTGTGTGTATGTGAGGAGAGTATGCATTCTGCTGTTCTTGACAGAATGTATGTATACACACACATACACACACACAAACACACATATATGTGTGTATATACATAAGCATATATAAGAATATATATGGGGCTTCCCTGGTGGCGCAGTGGTTGAGAGTCCGCCTGCCGATGCAGGGGACACGGGTTCGTGCCCCTATCCCGGAAGATCCCACATGCCGCACAGCGGCTGGGCCCACGAGCCATGGCCGTGGAGCCTGTGTGTCCGGAGCCTGTGCTCCGCAACGGGAGAGGCCACAGCAGTGAGAGGCCCACGTACAGCAAAAAAAAAAAAAAAAAAAAAAAAAAAAAGAATATATATATATATATTCTTTTTGGTCTAAAGCAAGATTCAAGTCCACAGTTTCCTCATTGATTTTCTGTAAGAATGACCTGTCCATTGTCAAAAGTGTGGTTTCAAAATTTCCTACTGTTATTATATTGTCTATTTCTCCCTTCAGATTTGTTAGTATTTGCTTAATATATTTAGGAGCTCTGATTTTCAGTGTATGTATATTTACAATTATTATATCTTCTTGATGAATTGACCCTAGTGTTATTACACAATGACTTTCTTTGTTTCTTGTTACCAATTTTGGTTTAAAGTCTATTGTATCTGATACAAGCATAGCTACCCTGTTTTCTTTTAGTTTCTACTTGATGGAATATCTTCTTCCATTCTTTCATTTTGAACATATGTGTATCTTTAAAGCTGATGTGGGTCCCTTGTTGGCCCCATATTGTTAGGTATTTTTTTTATTATTATTCATCTAGCCACTCAATGACTTTGATTGGAGAATTTAATCCATTTTCATTAAGAGTAATTGTTGATATGTAAGGACTTACTAACGCCATCATATTAATTGTTTTATAGTTGTTTTGTAGTTCCATTTTTCCTTTCTCTCCCTCTTGCCCCTTTTCTTTGTGAATTGATAATTATCTGCAGTGGAATGTTTTGGTTCCCTACTCATTATCTTTATCTTTTGTTAAGCTACTGTAGGTTTTTCCTTTGTGGTTACCATGAGTTGTACATAAAACATCATATATGTATATATATATATATATATATATATATGATATATGTATCAGTGTATTTTACACTGATAACAATTTAAATTCAATCTCATACAAAAATTCTATCCTTTTATTCCTCTCCTTTCATGTTTTTGATGTCAGGATTTATATCTTTTTTTATTGTGTATCTATTAACAAATTGTTGAAGGTATATGTTTTTAAATTATTTTAAATTTATTTTTTTAAAATTATTGATTGATTTACATATATTATTTTTTATATTATTTTCCATTATGGTTTATCACATACTATTGAATATAGCTCCCTGTGCTATACAGTAGGACCTTGTTGTTTATCATTCTATATATAATAGTTTGCATCTGCTAACCCTAAACTCCCAATCCATCCGTCCCCCACACTCTTTCTCCCTTGGCAACCACAAGTCTGTTCTCTATGTCTGTGAGTCTGTTTCTGTTTTGTAGATAGGTTCGTTTGTGTCACATTTTAGATTCCACATATAAGTGATATCATATAGTATTTGTCTTTCTCTTTCTGACTTACCTCACTTAGTATGATAATCTCTAAGTCCATCCATGTTGCTGCAAATGGCATTATTTCATGCATTTTTATTACTGCATAGTATTCTACTGTATATATGTTACACCTCTTCTTTATCCATTCATCTGTCGATGGACATTTAGGTTGTTTCCATGTCTTGGCTATTGTGAATAGTGCTGCTATTAAAATAAGAGTGCAAGGTATAGTTATTTTTAATAATTTTGTCCTTTAATCTTTATACTAGAGCTAAGTAGTTAACAAATCACCATATTACAATATTAGTGTATTCTTAATCTGTCTATATATTTACCTTTACCAATGTGTTATGTATTTTCCAATTTTTTATGTTACAAATTGCCATCCTTTTTTTAAATCTGAAGAACTGCCAGCATTCTTATAAGCAGTCCTAGTGGTGAAGAATTCCCTCAGCTTTTGTTTATTAGAGAAAGTTTTTATATCGCTTTCATTTCATTGTTGGCTAAAATATTCTTGGTTGGCAGGTTGTTTTGTTTTGTTTTGTTTTGTTTGTTTCTTTCAGCACCTTGAATATATCATCCTATTCTCTCTTGGTCTGCAAGGTCTCTGATGAGAAATCTGCTGCTGGCCTTATGAGTATTCCCTTGTATGAGAGATTATGTCCCCTCTTGCTGCTTTTAAATTATCTTGTCTTTTTTTTTTTTTTTTTTTTTTTTTTGGCTGTGTTGGGTCTTCGTTTCTGTGCGAGGGCTTTCTCTAGTTGTGGCGAGCGGGGGCCACTCTTCATCGTGGTGCGCGGGCCTCTCACTGTCGCGGCCTCTCCTGTTGCGGAGCACAGGCTCCAGACGCGCAGGCTCAGTAGTTGTGGCTCACGGGCCCAGTCGCTCCGTGGCATGTGGGATCCTCCCAGACCAGGGCTGGAACCCATGTCCCCTGCATTAGCAGGCAGATTCTCAACCAGTGCGCCACCAGGGAAGCCCCTATCTTGTCTTCTTTTAGACAGATTTATTATAATGTGGCTTGAAGAAAATCATTTTGGGTGGAAATTTCAGTGTGACCTATGTCTACTACATGAACTTGAAAATCCAAATTTCTTCTGGGGGGAAGTTCTAAGCAATTATTTCTTTAAATAGGTTTTCTACTGTTTACCCCCTTTTACTCTCTCTGTGACTCTAGGTATGCATATATTATTTCTTTTGATGGTGTCCCATAAGTCCTCTAGGCTTTCTGTGTTCCTTTACTTTTTTTTCTTTTTGCTTCTCTGATTGAATTGATCTTTCATTTGATTTATCTTCTAGCTAACTGATTCTTTCTTCTGTTGTTTGACTCTATTTTGAAGATCTCTACTGAATTATTCTGTTCAGTAATTGTATTATTCACCTCCAAAATTTTTCTTTCCTTCTTATGTTTTCTATCTCTTTGTTGAACTCATTTTATTCTTGTATTGGTTTCCTGAGTCCACTAAATTGTTTACCTGTATACTGTTGCAGCTCTCTGACCATCTTTAGAACAATTATTAGTGTATATCTTTATTGGTAAATCCCTGGATATTAATTTCTAGAGGCCAGTTACTGGAGGTTTACTGTATTTCTTTGGTGATATCATGTTTCTTTGGTTTGTCTTGATCTCTGTAGTTTTGCAAAGGTGTCTGCACATTTGAAGAAGCCCTCACCTCTTCCAGACTTTATAAGCTGACCTTGGTAAGGCAAACTTTTCACCTATGGATGGGAGTATGCTGGATCATGTTATGGCTCGATTTTTAGTGGTTCAGTGGAACAAATCTGGGGGTGTTTGATGGCACCAGGCCTAGTAGGGCCTCATGTCTCTTTGGTTCAGGCCACTGCAGTCCACAGCATTGACAACTGTGTAGTCCTTGTCATGCACTGTGTGGGGACCATAGTGGCTTCAAGGGCTATTGACATCCTTAGACATCTAAGTCTAGCAGCTAGAAACCAGGGCTGGCAGCAATGGTAGCCAGAGCCAGTTGTGTACACATACTTAGCTGTGGAGACCAGCTGAATGTGCCTATGTAGTGGCAGTGGCAAGTTGCAAATACACATGTAGTAATGAGGCCCAGGACAAATAACATGGGCCAGGGACAAATATGCTCACTGGAAGCTGCAGAAGCCCTGGCTGTCAGCATGTTCTCCAGTAGCTTTACACTCTCCCTCCAGGCATACATGTTTCAGCGTAAGTCACTGATGGGGATTCATCTGGAGGCATGCAGCTGCACAGCTGGAAAGGTTAGTTGCATGTATATGCATTGATGCCATGCAGTGAGAGAAGCCAATGACTGCTCCAGGTCCACAACAGCTGCAGTGACCCTGGTTGTTGGTGTGCTCTCCTATGGCTGCACACTCTTCCCCTGGGCATGCATCCTGCAGTGAAGGCCAATCACAGACATCAAACAGGTGATGTGCAGATGTGTAGCTGGAGAGGTTAATCCTGAGTACAGTCATGGCAGTGGGCATCAGATAAGGGGTGTCTAGGCTAGTCTCTTGAATTCATGCATCTGCAGATGCCTGGGATTCCTGCTTGTACATGCTCTGGGCTTCTGTACAGGCAGAGGGGAGGGAGTGGGGAAGGACTCAGGTGGCTGGCATTAGCAAATGTGAATACCTGAGGACCAAATGCTAACAAAATCTGCAGGGAGCCTACGGCAGCTCTGTTGGCTCTTGGCTTCATCAGTGGTGGAATCTGCTGAGTTTGTCTGCAGAGCAGGTCTTTATGAACGATAATATCTCCTCCTGCAAGTTTATTAATAATAACCCATGATTTTCTTCCTTGTTCTTAGCCGACTCTATACACCTTGACTTTGCTGGTCTGGGTGAGGTGAAACCAAAGCAAAACCTTTGTTCAGTGTCCTGAAAAGGCTGGAGAATCTGGTCTGTCACCATACTCTTCCTTTCCTGGCTAAAGGAATTTGTTCTAGCTGGGAAGTTCCTTCTTAGAAATGAACAATGCTGGTCGGGGGATGGGATGATGCAAGAAAAAAAGCTGTCCTTCTTTTCTTCTGCATATACTCAGAGTTTTAAAATCTAAATCAATGAAACCCCTTGACCATAGAATCAACCAGAATATTACTAGAATCTAATCCCTGGGACATCCAGAAGAAAACTGTAAATCACTCATGGCCTGTGTATGCCATATAAAGAATGAAAGTGGTAGAAAAGAAATTATCATGATATTTTTGTTTAGGCTTAGCTATCACCACCACAGTATTGCCACAGAAGCAAGTGTTCTAATGTGTATTATGTTTCCTGAAGACAGTGCTGAAAGTGCTAAATGATAGTTAATTTCTCAGTCTGTTCCTTTTTTCCATGTAAATAAAATCTGAGTATTTTAATTAACTCACTTATTTTCCAAAAACAGAAAGAATTTAAAAAAGAGCATATTTCAACTCAGCATCTTAGATAATAAATTGAATCATAATAAGATAAGGGATTTTGTTCTCCTTCACCATATGCAGTCCTTTTATTTATTTGTTTGTTTATTTGTTTATTTATCTCAGACAAAGTTCACTGTGAAACTTTATTATGAAAATCTTCAAACATATACTAAGCTTCAACTCTATCAACTCCTGGTTAATCCTGTTTTAGGTTCACTTGTACTTAGAGCCCATTTTCCCTGATTTTTTTAACATCTTCATTGGAATATAATTGCTTTACAAAGGTGTGTTAGTTTCTGCAGCATAACAAAGTGAATCAGCTATACACATATATATATCCCCATATGTCCTCCCGCTTGCCCTTCCCTCCCACCTGCCATATCCCACCCCTCTAGGTGGACACAAAACACCAAGCTAATGTCCCTGTGCTATGCAGCTGCTCCCCACTAGATATATATATATTTTTATATTTGGTAGTGTATATATTCATGCCACTCCCTCACTTCGTCCCAGCTTACCCTTCCTCCACCCCATGTCCTCAAGTCCATTCTCTACGTCTGAGTCTTTATTCCTGTCCTGCCCCCAGGTACTTCAGACACTTTTTTTTTTTACATCTTTATTGGAGTATAATTGCTTTACAATGGTGTGCTAGTTTCTGTTTATAACAAAGTCAATCAGTTATACATACACATATGTTCCCATCTCTCTTCCCTCTGAAGTCACCCTCCCTCCCACCCTCCCTATCCCAACCATCTAGGTGGTCACAAAGCACCGAACTGATCTCCCTGTGATATGCGGCTGCTTTCCACTAGCTATCTATTTTAAGTTTGGTAGTGTATATATATCCAAGCCAATCTCTCACTTTGTCACAGCTTACACATCCCCCTCCCCATATCCTCAAGTCCATTCTCTAGTAGGTCTGTGTCTTTATTCCTGTCTTAACTCTAGGTTCTTCATGACATTTTTTTTCTTCAATTCCATATATATGTGTTAGCATAGGATATTTGTCTTTCTCTTTATGACTTACTTCACTCTGTATAACAGACGCTACGTCCATCCAACTCATTACAAATAGTTCAATTCCGTTTCTTTTTATGGCTGAGTAATATTGCATTGTATGCATGTGCCACATCTTCTTTACCCATTCATCTGATGATGGACACTTAGGTTGTTTCCATCTCCTGGCTATTGTAAATAGAGCTTCAATGAAGATTTTGGTACATAACTGTCTCTGAATTATGGTTTTCTCAGGGTATATGCCCAATATTGGGATTGCTGGGTCATATGATAGTTCTATTGGCAGTTTTTTAAGGAACTTCCATACTGTTCTCCACAGTGGCTGTACCAATTCATATTCCCACCACCAGTGCAAGAGTGTTGGCTTTTCTCCACAGGCTCTCCAGCATTTATTCTTTCTAGATTTTTTGATGACGGCCATTCTGACTGGTGTGAGATGATATCACATTGTAGTTTTGATTTGCATTTCTCTAATGATTAATGATGTTGAGCATTCTTTCATATGCTTGTTGTCAGTCTGTGTATCTTCTATGGAGAAATGTCTATTTAGGTCTTCTGACCATTTTTGGATGGGGTTGTTTGTTTTTTTGTTATTGAGTTGCATGAGCTGCTTATAAATTTTGGAGATTAATCCTTTGTCAGTTGCTTAATTTGCAAATATTTTCTTCCATTCTGATGGTTGTTTTTTGGTCTTGTTTATGCTTTCCTTTGCTGTGCAAAAGCTGTGAAGTTTCATTAGGTCAAATTTGTTTATTTTTGTTTTTATTTCCATTTCTCTAGCAGGTGGGTCAAAAAGGATCTTGCTGTGATTTATGTCATAGAGTGTTCTGCCAGTGTTCTCCTCTAAGAGTTTGATAATTTCTGGCCTTACATTTAGGTCCTTAATCCATTTTGAGCTTATTTTTGTGTACGGCATTAGGGAGATATCTAATCTCATACTTTTACATGTCCCTGTCCAGTTTTCCCAGAACCACTTATTGAAGAGGCTGTCCTTTCTCCACTGTAAATTCTTGCCTCCTTTATCAAAGATAAGGTGACCATATGTGCGAGGGTTTATCTCTGGGTTTTCTACCCTGTTCCATTGATCTATATTTCTGTTTTTGTGCCAGTACCATACTGCCTTGATTACTGTAGCTTTGTAGTATAGTCTGACGTCAGGGAGCTTGATTCCTTCCAGCTCCATTTTTCGTTCTCAAGATTGCTTTGGTTATGCAGGGTCTTTTGTGTTTCCATACAAATTGTCAAATTTTTTGTTCTAATTCTGTGAAAAATGCCAGTGGTAATTTGATAGGGATTGCACTGAATCTGTAGATTGCTTTGGGTAGTAGAGTCATTTTCACAATGTTGATTCATCCAATCCAAGTACATGGTATAACTCTCCATCTATTTGTATCATCTTTAATTTCTTCAACAGTGTCTTATAATTTTCTGCATACAGGTCTTTTACCTCCTCAGGTAGGTTTATTCCTAGATATTTTATTCTTTTTGTTGCAAAGGTAATTGGGAGTGTTTTCTTGATTGCAATTTCAGATGTTTCATCATTAGTGTACAGGAATGACAGGGATTTCTGTGCATTAATTTTGTATCCTGCTACTTTACCAAATTCATTGATTAGCTCTAGTAGCTTTCTGGTAGCAGCTTTAGGATGCTCTATGTATAGTATCATGTCATCTGCAAGCAGTCACTGCTTTCCTTTTTCTTTTCTGATTTGGATTCCATTTATTTCCCTTTCTTCTCTGATTGCTGTGGCTAAAACTTCCAAAACTATGTTGAATAATGGTGGTGAGAGTGGGCAACCTTGTCTTGTTCCTGATATTAGTGGAAATGCTTTCAGTTTCTCACCATTGAGGGTGATGTTGGCTGTGGGTTTGTCATATATGGCCTTTATTATGTTGAGGAAAGTTCCCTCTATGCCTACTTTTTGGAGGGTTTTTTATCATAAATGGGTGTTGTATTTTGTCCAAAGCTTTCTCTGCATCTATTGGAATGATCATATGGTTTTTCTCCTTCAATTTGTTAATATGGTGTATCACAATGATTGATTTGCGTATATTGAAGAATCCTTGCATTCCTGGATTAAATCCCACTTGATCATATTGTATGATCCTTTTAATGTGCTGTTGGATTCCGTTTGCTAGTATTTTGTTGAGGATTTTTGCATCTATGTTCATCAGTGATATTGGCCTGTAGTTTTCTTTCTTTGTGACATCCTTGTCTGGTTTTGGTATCAAGGTGATGGTGGCCTCATAGAATGAGTTTGGGGGTGTTCCTCCCTCTGCTATTTTTTGGAAGAGTTTGAGAAGGATAGGTGTTAGCTCTTCTCTAAATGTTTGATAGAATTCGCCTGTGAAGCCATCTGGTCCAGGGTTTTTGTTTGTTGGAAGAATTTTAATCACAGTTTCAATTTATTGCTTGTGATTGGTCTGTTCATATTTTCTATTTCTTCCTGGTTCAGTCTTGGAACATTGTGCATTTCTAAGAATTTGCCCATTTCTTCCAGGTTGTCCATTTTAATGGCATAGAGTACCTTGTAGTAATTTCTCATGGTCTTTTGTATTTCTGCAGTGTCAGTTGTTACTTCTCCTTTTTTATTTCTAATTCTATTGATTTGAGTCTTCTCCCTCTTTTTCTTGATGAGTCTGGCTAACGGTTTATCAATTTTGTTTATCTTCTCAAAGAATCACCTTTTAGTTTTATTGATCTTTGCTTTTGTTTCCTTCATTTGTTTTTCATTTATTTCTGATCTGACTTTTATGATTTATTTCCTTCTGCTAACCCCCTTCTGTGGGGTCATTTTTTTTTCTTCTTTCTGTAATTGCTTTAGGTGCAAGGTTAGGTTGTTTGCTCGAGATATTTCCTGTTTCTTAAGGTGGGATTGTATTGCTATAAACTTCCCTCTTAGAAATGCTTTTGCTGCATCCCATTGGTTTTGAGTCGTCGTGTCTCCATTGCCATTTGTTTCTAGGTACTTTTTTATTTCCTCTTCAATTTCTTCAGTGATGACTTCGTTATTAAGTAGTGTATTATTTAGACTCCATGTGTTTGTATTTTTTAGAGATCTTTTCCTGTAATTGATATCTAGTCTCATAGCATTGTGGTTGGAAAAGATACTTGATTCAATTTCAATTTTCTTAAATTTACCAAGGCTTGATTTGTGACCGAAGATATGATATATCCTGGAGAATGTTCCATGAGCACTTGAGAAAAATGTGTATTCCGTTGTTTTCGGTTGGAATGGCCAATAAATATCAATTAAGTCCTTCTTGTTTAATGTATCATTTAAAGCTTGTGTTTCTTTATTTATTTTCATTTTGGATGATCTGTCCATTGGTGAAAGTGGGGTTTTGACGTACCCTACTCTGAGTGTGTTACTGTCGATTTCCCCTTTTATGGCTGTTAGTGTTTGCCTTATGTATTGAGGGGTTCCTATGTTGTGTGCATAAATATTTACAATTGTTATATCTTCTTCTTGGATCGATCCCTTGATCATTTTGTAGTGTCCTTCTTTGTCTCTTCTAATAGTCTTTATTTTAAGTCTATTTTGTCTGATATGAGAATTGCTACTCCAACTTTCTTTTGATTTCCATTTGCATGGGATATCTATTTCCATCCCCTCACTTTCAGTCTGTATGTGTCCATAGGTCTGAAGTGGGTCACTTGTAGACAGCATATATATGGGTCTTGTTTTTGTATCCATTCAGCCAATCTGTGTGTTTTGATGGGAGCATTTTGTCCATTTACATTTAAGGTAATTATTGAAATATATGTTCCTATTCCCATTTTCTTAATTGTGTTGGGTTCATTATTGTAGGTATTTACCTTCTGTTGTTTTTCTTGCCTAGAGAATTTCCTTTAGCATTTGTTTTAAAGCTGGTTTGGTGGTGCTGAACTCTCTCAGCTTTTGCTTGTCTGTAGAGGTTTTAATTTCTCCATCAAATCTGAATGAGATCCTTGCTGGGTAGAGTAATCTTGGCTGCAGATTTTTCTCCTTCATCACTTTAAATATGTCGTTTTTCCCTTCTGGCTTTTAGAGTTTCTGCTGAAAGATCAGCTGTTAACCAGACGGGGATTCCCTTGTGTGTTATTTGTTGTTTTTCCCTTGCTGCTTTTAATATATTTTCTTTGTGTTTAATTTTTGACAGGTTGATTAATATGTGTCTTGGCATATTTCTCCTTGAATTTATTCTGTATGGGACTCTCTGTGCCTCCTGGACTTGATTAACTATTTCCTTTCTCATATTAGGGAAGTTTTCAACTATAATCTCTTCAAATATTTTCTCAGACCCTTTCTTTTTCTCTTCTTCTTCTGGAACCCCTATATTTCAAATTTTGGTGCATTTATTGTTGTTCCAGAGGTCTCTAAGTCTGCCCTCAGTTCTTTTCATTCTTTTTTCTTTATTCTGCTCTGCAGCAGTTATTTCCACTATTTTATCTTCCACGTCACTTATCCGTTTTTCTGCCTCAGTTATTCTGCTATTGATCCCGTCTAGAGTATTTTTAATTTCATTTATTGTGCTGCTCATTGTAACTTGATTCATCTTTAGTTCTTCTAGGTCCTTGTTTACTGTTTCTTGCATTTTGTCTATTCTATTTACAAGATTTTGGATCATCTTTACTATCATTATTCTGAATTCTTTTTCAGGTAGACTGCTTATTTCCTCTTCATTTGTTAGGTCTGGTGGGTTTTTATCTTGCTCCTTCACCTGCTGTGTGCTTTTCTGTCTTCTCATTTTGCTTATCTTACTGTGTTTGGGGTCTCCTTTTTGCAGGCTGCACATTCGTGGTTCCCGTTGTTTTTGGTGTCTGTCCCCAGTGGCTAATGTTGTTTCAGTGGGTTGTGTAGGCTACCTTTTGGAGGGGACTGGTGCCTGTGTTCTGGTGGATGAGGCTCGATCTTGTCTTTCTGGTGGACAGGTCCACGTCTGGTGGTATATTTTGGGGTGTCTGTGGCCTTATTATAATTTTAGGCCACCTCTCTGCTAATGGGTGGTGTTGTGTTCCTGTCTTCCTAGTTGTTTGGCATAGGGTGACCAGCACTGTAGCTTGCTGGTCGTTGAGTGATGCTGGGTGCTGGTGTTGAGATGGAGATCTCTGGGAGATTTTCGCCATTTGATATTATGTGGAGTTTGGAGGTCTCTTGTGGACCAGTGTCCTGAAGTTGGCTCTCCCACCTCAGAGGCACAGCACTGACTCTTGGCTGCAGCACTAACAGCCTTTCATCCCCCCGGCTGCTAGTTTTGGAGGGTCTCCTGCAGAGGTGGGTGGTGGCTGTGGCTCACTTTGGGGACAAGGACACTGGCAGCAGAATTTCTGGGAAATACTCCTTTGCCTGAGCTCTCCTGGAGTCCACCATTAGCCTCCCCAAAGTGCCTGTAGACTCTGGGCAAGTGCTTTTTATTGTGTTTTCTTCAGGAACAAGTGAGGCAGGGTAAGCAGGTTCAGGATTGGCTTATTTGTAGATTTTCAGCAGACTCTAGCCATAGAGGCTCTCCCTGTTTGTCTAGAACCTGGCCATGGAGTGATTAGGGCAGGTGTACAGTGACCCAGACTGTGAGAGCTCAATATGGGAAGTGGTTGTGGGGTGTGAACTTAACTGGCTGCTCTTGAAGGAAAACTGGCCTCTAGCCAAGATCTCAAAACTGAGTCAAGGCAGGCTTTTGGAAACTATAATACAAGTGACCACTTGATTTCTTGACATCAGTTTTGAGCTAAATTAGTTGGGAGCATTTGGGTGGCCTGGATAGTAGGGTAGACTTTTAGGGATTAGACTGTAAGTTACCCTAAAAAGTGTAGAAAACATTTTATTATGGGAGTAAAAAAGGAAGAACACAAGTAGATATATGAGGAATCCTTGTAGGCTAGCTTATAAGGTTTCCATTTACATGGCACTAGCCGAGAAAACTGATTTGAAATTTCTAGTGTCTCTAAAAATATCTTGGTAGAGTTGTAAAGTGCATTAAAAGTATGGGTTTTACATATGTATTTTGGCAATTATATATTGGTGTGTTTCTTAAGTCAAGGTGACAGGTCTGGCAGTTATGTTTTTGGTACATATGAACTGATAGTTAAGTAAAATCTATGTAATGATTAGGAGTATTTGTGTGTAACCGAAAGGAAGGAGTTGTTGTAGTGGTCATGTTTGGAGGCACTGGGCTGAAGGTCATGGTGAAAAAGTTGGATGGGGGTAGCAGATAAAAGGCACTGGGGAGTGGGTGTTTTTGTCCTCAGTGATGGAAGAGTTGACTGATATGAAACAGTTGTGTCCTGGGGAAAGCAGTAATCTCCAATAATTTTTAGAATGGCACAGTTAATAGTAACCTTGACCAGATTTCCCTTTAGCCATGGAGGTGTAGGGTTATAGGTTTTGCTGGAGAACAAGGTGTATTCCAGGATCATAAGCTAAACAGACATGGATCTCAAGAAACATAGACCAAAGTTTTGCCCAGATAGGTGAAGAGAGGACTTCTGTGGCAAATATTTTAAATTTTATGGCCTGATGGAAGTGTGTGGTTTTAATAGGGTGTTTTTTGTTTGTTTGTTTTTGTTTTATTCAGTTGTTAATTTCTTTGGTGATGGGCAAGCTCATGAGGTCTTTGGGTTGTAGAACTTGTACTAACCAAACACAAAGGTATGTTGGCTTGAACATTTGCCATATCTGGTTGAAACAATAACTTATTTGAAGGGCTTAGGCCTCTGGCTTGCAAACCAATGAAAGGACCCAGATCAATAGCAATAAGCCCTAAATTCAACAAAGTGGTGTGAAACTATACTTTAAAGGCTTTGTTTTCTGATATTTATTTTCCTCCAGCATGTATTATTACCAAGTGCAAGTTGTCTGGTTTCCATATTATGGAATATGGTGTTGATTTTATTATTTTCTCCAAATGTGTTTGTTTACTAAGTAGAGTTTTCTATTTCCTTTTTGGTAGTCCATACTGTCTGAGGGAATAGCCTTGGGATACTAATTTTAATTTCCTGGAGAGGATCATATAGAGATCACGGATTAATCATCTGCCCTTATAACTGGAATATTCAGGAAGTTCTTTTGGAGAGTGGGGGATGGTGGAAGTTTAGACTAAAATGGGTCCCATATCAGATGGGCAGTTGCTTGGTCTGTGGGAAATCTATGGTTAATGGGTCCCAGGAGATTAGACACCTTCAACTGGTTTCCAGCTCTTATAGTATAGGGAAAAGATAGAAAATTTGTAAAGTTAGGAGGAAACATTATTAAACGGCACATATATAATGAGTCTCTACATACATGGCCTTTAATTATAGGAAAAGGCAATGAGAAAGGTTCTTTTTTGAAGTGGGTATGAGGTGGGAGTCAGCCAAGGGGTCTTAAGAGATATTAAGGCCTAGGGCAAGGTAGAGCCCCATTAAGGGGTCCATCTGCCAGACTGGAATACGAAAAGGAATTGTTTGTGTAGACTATTATATCTCTCAATTAAATTGGGCATCTGAGGTCTATCAAGAACAGGAAAGTTCTATTGAATGTCTTTATAAAGAACCTATCATTATATGTTCTGAGAAATATAATGTGTGCATTGGTTATTATCAGTAACATCTGTAATCTGAAAGGGATAAGGAATATCGTGGCAAGGCATTACATTGTGGCCTTTGAATATGTAGAGACATATATAGCCTTGATTTATATTTGATATTTTGGGTATCTATAAGGTAAGAGATTTCCAGAATTCTCTATCCTGAATGGCGTAACCCTTGGGCAATGGTCCAACAGTTTGTAATAAATGTGAAAATGGGGCCATTTGTTAGCCAGGGCTGAGCTAAAATGACTGCTTGAACTTTGGCCAATTGTGCTGACCCTTGGGTCCTGTCCTTTATTAGGGATATCCTAGTTAATGAATGAAAAGCAGAAAGATTCCACTGAGCTACATCATTTATGTTGGTGGCAATGCTTTTCATACTGTCTATGAACTCCCATTGTTGTTCATTTAGTTAATCCCAATGGGCTTCCCAGTTGCCAAGGAGTATGAGGGAGGGGTGACCTCTTCCAGCATCATGACATCTGGCAAGGAACTAAAGATAGGGGAGACCACCACCTCCTACAGGTAGAATATTGCCAGAGGGCCCAGGTTTGGCTCCTTCCTGTAATAAAGAGACTCCAGTAACTCTGCTGAGCTTGTGGGGTACTGCTTTCATGCCTCATATTATAATGGGAAGCTGGGTATGGAGAGTTACAGGCTCAGAGATTTGAGAGCCTCTATTTCCAGGAGAGCTAAATATGTAGTCAGTAATTATGTTTTAGTTGTATACAGGTGTACAGCATGGAGCCCAGAGAGGCAGTTTCTTGTCTCAGAAACAACTGAGCAACTTATGGGCATCACAGGTGGTCCAGAGACATGAATCATGAGCCATGAAATGAGGTTGCCAAAGCCTTTACAATGAAGGAGACTATGAGATAAATTGCAGCATCAGTGAGATTAAGCAAAATCTATAAATAAGGAATACGTTGTCATCAGAATCCAAAATGGACTAAATGATGTTAGACTTCTATAACCTTAATGAATATGTCAGATCTTCTCCTCAGAGGAAGATATAAATGTATCATCTTACCTGTGCTCCTGGATAAAAGTAGATGCCATTAAGATCTTGTCTGCAAAGATTGTGTGTGATGGCAAAGCTTTTGAGGTACCACCATGGTTAGCCTAGGTAAGGTGTATCATAAAGGCAAACTCAAGCTGAGAGGCTTTTGCAATAGGCACTAAACAGAACATATTAGCCAACTCTGCAATAGGACAATATTTACTGAATGAATATCGGTTGGATAGAATCATTAATTTTAATAATATTGGGTGTTTGGTAGGAGGTACTTAATGGATGGGATCACAATATTAAAGTTTCAGTAATACACTGTAAGGTGATATATATATATATATATATATATATATATATATATATATATGCTTAAGAACAGGCAAAGTTGGGCTATCCATGCCTTTATTATCTCTTATATAATAAGTTTTAATCTTTGAAGGCCCTATTTTAACTTACATTAGGCCATATTAATTATTTTACTTGAGGAGTCCATGGGGGTCCCATTTTATCAAGCCAATTTGTAATTGCCAAAGACTTAATTTAATTTTAATTTATTGTGTTAGAGAATCTATGCCTAATATGGCATATTTTAGGGCATGGTTACTATGACATGGAAAATTTAGGCAAGGCTATAATTTAAGTGAGGCATATCCGTTTTTACTCTATTTAGTTACTTATTTCCCTAAGATTATAGGGGATGCTACATTTAAATTTAATGCAAACTCAAGGTATAATTTTCTTTCTTTCTTTTTTTAATTCTTTTTTTATTATCATAAAATAAACATAATATAAAATTTACCATTTTAACCATTGTTAAGTGTACCATTCAATGTCATTGTCTTGGCCCATTGGACTGCTTTAACAAAGTACTATAAACGTGACTCATAAACAAAAAGCTTTTATTTCTCACAGTTCTGGAGGCTGGGAAGTCTAAGAGCAAGGTACTGGCAGGTTCAGTGTCTGGTGAGAGCCCACTTCTTGCTTCATAGATAGCCATCTTCTCTCTGTGTCCTCACATGGTAGAAGAGTGAAGGAACTCTCTAGGGTCTCTTTTATAAAGCACTAATCCCATTCATCAGGACTCTACCCTCAGGGTCTAAACACTTCCCAGAGGCCTCACCTCTAAATACCATCATATTAGGCATTAGGTTTCAGCATATGAATTTTAGCGGCACACAAACATTCAGTCTAGAGCAAGCATTAAGTAAGTACACTCACATTGTGCAACCATCACCACTATCTATCTCTAGAATTTTCAGCATCCCAAAAGTTGAAATTCTGCACCGGAAAAACTCCAAGCTCCCCTTTCCTATCTCCTCTCAGCCCCTGTTAACAACGTTACATTCTAATTTATGTCTCAATGTATTTGACTAAGGTAGGTACCTCATATAAGTGGAATCATACAATATTTGTCCTTTGTGTCTGGCTTATTTAACTTAGCATAATGTCTTCAAGTCACATTATGTTGTAGCATATGTCAGAATTTCATTCCTTTTTTTAACGTTTTTATTGGAGTATAATTGCTTTACAATGGTGTACTTTCTGCTTTATAACAAAGTGAATCAGTTATACATATACATATATCCTCATATCTCTTCCCTCTTGCATCTCCCTCCCTCCCACCCTCCCTATCCCACCCTTCCAGCTGGTCACAAAGCACCGAGCTGATCTCCCTGTGCTATGCAGCTGCTTCCCACTAGCTATCTATTTTATATTTGGTAGTGTATATATGTCCATATATACACTACCACTCTCTCACTTTGTCCCAGCTTACCATTCCCCCTCCCCATGTCCTCAAGTCCATTCTCTAGTAGGTCTGTGTCTTTATCTCCATCTTGCCCCTAGTTTCTTCATGGCCTTTTTTTTTTTTTTAGATTCCATATATATGTGTGAGTATACGGTATTTGTTTTTCTCTTTCTGACTTGCTTCACTCTATATGACAGACTCTAGGTCTGTCTACCTCACTACAAATAATTCATTTTCATTTCTTTTATGGCTATGTAATACTCCATTGTATATATGTGCCACACCTTCTTTATCCATTCATCTGTCGATGGACACTTAGGTTGCTTCCATGCCCTGTCTATGGTAAATAGTGCTTCAATGAACACTGTGGTACATGACTCTTTTTGAATTATGGATTTCTCAGGATATATAATCAGTAGTGGGCTTGCTGGGTCATATGGTAGCTCTATTTTTAGTTTTTTAAGGACCCTCCATAAGTTCTCCATAGTGGCTGTATCAGTTTACATTCGACCAACAGTGCAAGAGAGTTCACTTTCTCCACACCCTCTCCAGCATTTATCGTTTTTAGACTTTCTGATGATGGCCATTCTGACTGGTGTGAGGTGATACCACATTTTAGTTTTGATTTGCATTTCTCTAATGATTAGGGGTGTTGAGCATCCTTTTATGTGTTTGTTGGCAATCTGTATATCTTCTTTGGAGAAATGTCTATTTAGTTCTTCTGCCCATTTTTGGATTGGCTTGTTTGTCTTTTTGTTGTTGAGCTGCATTTGCTGCTTGTAAATTTTGGAGATTAATCCTTTGTCAGTTGCTTCATTTGCAAATATTTTCTCCAATTCTGAGGGTTTTCTTTTCGGCTTGTTTACGGTTTCCTTTGCCATGTAAAAGTTTTAAGTTTCATTAAGTCCCATTTGTTTATTTTTGTTTTTATTTCCATTTCTCTAGGAAGTGGGTCAAAATGGTTCTTGCTGTGACTTATGTCATTGACTGTTCTGCCTATGATTTCCTCTAAGTGTTTTAGGGTCTCTGGCCTTATATTTAGGTCTTTAATCCATGTTGAGTTTATTTTTGTGTATGGTGTTAGGGAGTGTTCTAATTTCATTCTTTTACATGTAGCTGTCCAGTTTTCCAAGCACCACTTATTGAAGAGGCTGTCTTTTCTCCACTGTATATTTTTGTTTCCTTTATCAAAAATAAGGTGACCATATGTGCGTGGGTAAATCTATGGTATTTCTATCCTGTTCCATTGATCTATACTTTGTTTTTGTGCCAGTACCATACTGTCTTTATTACTGTAGCTTTGTAGTATAGTCTGAAGTCTGGGAATATGATTCCTCCAGCTCCATTTTTCTTTCTCAAGATTGCTTTGGCTATTCAGGGTCTTTTGTGTTTCCATACAAATTGTGATTTATTTTTGTTCTAGTTCTGTGAAAAATGCCATTGGTTGTTTGATAGGGATTGCAATGAATCTGTAGGTTGCTTTGGGTAGTGTAGTCATTTTTACAACGTTGATTCTTCCAATCCAAGAACATGGTATATCTCTCCCTCTGTTTGTATCATCTTTAAATTCTTTCATCAGTGTCTTATAGTTTTCTGCATAGAGTTCTTTTGCCTACTTAGGTAGGTTTATTCCTAGATATTTTATTCTTTTTGTTGCAGTGGTAAATGGGAGTGTTTCCTTAATTTCTCTTCAGATATTTCATCATTAGTGCATAGGAATGTAAGAGATTTCTGTACATTTATTTTGTATCCTGCTACTTTACCAAATTCATTGATTAGCTCTAGTAGTTTTCTGGTGTCTTCTTTAGGATTCTCTATGTATAGTATCATGTCATCTGCAAACAGGGACAGCTTTACTTATTTTCCGATTTGGATTCCTTTTTTCTTTTTTTTTCTTTTTCTTCTCTAATTGCTGTGGCTAAAGCCTTCAAAACTATGCTTAATAATAGTAGTGCAATTGTGCAACCTTGTTCTGTTCCTTATCTTAGAGGAAATGCTTTCAGTTTTTCACCATTGGGGACAATGTTGGCTGTGGGTTTGTCATATATGGCCTTTATTATGTTGAGGTCATTTACCCCTATGCCTATTTTCTGGAGAGTTTTTATCATAAATTGCTGTTGAATTTTGTCGAAAACTTTTTCTGCATCTATTGAGATTATCATGTTTTTTATCCTTCACTTTGTTAATATGGTTTATCAAACTGATTGACTAGCATATATTGAAGAATCCTTGCATTTCTGGGATAAACCCCACTTTATCATGGTGTATGATCTTTTTAATGTGCTGTTTGCTAGATTGTTGTTGAGGATTTTTGCATCTATCTTCATCAGTGATGTTTGCCTGTAGTTTTCTTTTTTGTGACATCTTTTTCTGGTTTTGGTATCAGGGTGATGGTGGCCTCATAGAATATATCTGAGAGTTTTCCTCCCTCTGCTTTATTTTGGAAGAGTTTAAGAAGGACTGGTGTTAGCTCTTCTCTAAATGTTTGATAGAATTCGTCTGTGAAGCCATCTGGTCCTGGGGTTTTGTTTGTTGGCAGATTTTTAATCACAATTTCAATTTTAGTGCTTGTGATTGGTTGGTTTATATTTTCTTTTTCTTCCTGGTTCAGTCTTGGAAGGTTGTGCTTTTCTAAGAATTTGTCCATTTTTTCCAGGTTGTCCATTTTATTGGCATATAGTTGCTGGTAGTAATCTCTCATGATGCTTTGTATTTCTGCAGTGTCAGTTGTTACTTCTCCTTTTTCATTTCTAATTCTGTTGATTTGAGTCATCTTCCTTTTTTTCTTGATGAATCTAGGTAATGGTTTATCAATTTTGTTTATCTTCTCTAAGAACCAGCTTTTAGTTTTATTGATCTTTGCTATTGTTTTCTTCTTTTCTTTTTCATTTATTTCTGATCTGACCTTTATGATTTCTTTCCTTCTGCTGACTCTGTTTTTTTTTTTGTTGTTGTTGTTCTTCTTCTTCTTTCTTAATTTCTTTAGGTGTAAAGTTAGGTTGTTTATTTGAGATGTTTCTTATTTCTTGTATTGCTATAAACATCCCACTTAGAACTGCTTTTACTGCCTCCCATAGGATGCACAAGGCTTTTAGCCTCCTTATATGAGGCATCAGTCCCTTTATTTACTTTTTTGCGGTACACGGGCCTCTCACTGTTGTGGCCTCTCCCATTGTGGAGCACAGGCTCTGGATGTGCAGGCTCAGTGACCATGGCTCACGGGCCCAGCCGCTCTGCAACATGTGGGATCTTCCTGGACCTGGGCACGAACCTGCGTCCCCTGCATCAGCAGGCGGACTCCCAACCACTGCGCCACCAGGGAAGCCTCATGTGTTATTTTTTATGAAGATGTTTTCATAAATGGTATACACTACATATTGTTCTGCAATTACGTTTTTATACACAACACTGTTCTGAATATCTTTCCAGTTTAGTATATACAGACACACCAAATTATGAAAACAAAGGTCTACTTGGTATTTTATTTTATGAACATAGCATACTTTTATAAGCCATTTTCCATTAGATTGATATGTAGTTTTCAAGAATTTTCTATTATAACTATTATTTTTCTAGTATAACTATTATTTTATGTTGTAAAGAGTATGCCATTATTCATGTTTTTGCACTTTTTTCAAGGGTAAATACTAAGAAGTAGAATTACTAGATCATAGAACACACACATTCTTAAAATTTTCAATAGATATTACTAAAGTACTAAAGTTCCCATTGACCTCCACTCTCCTGATTCCTGTTTCCTCACATCCTTCTGACATGTAATGATTGCTATCATTTAGCTTTGTATACTTTCACATCTTTGTCCATGTATTTACATATATAATACATTTATATATATGCTGTTATTATGTAAATGGATTATACTTATGTTTCAACAAGACAATGCTCTTTTTCTTCAAAATATTCCTAGCTTCACTCCCTCCTTCATGTCCTCCAGGATATTATGACTTCTGTCTATTCTTTGCCTGAAAAAGTCTCCTTATTCATCTTGTCTGTCCCCTCCCCAGCAGAATCGTCTATCCCTGAGGGTCTTCATGTTTTGATAAGTACAGCTTGTAAATTTACCTGGAAGCTTTACAGAGTGAAGAAAACTTTACAAAAGCAAATTGGAGATAAAGAAATAGTCCTTGGAGGTAATCTGGTCCAGGGGTTGAAAACTCAGATGTGTAAAAGGGCCAAGCAGGTTATATAAACAAGTAAAGTAAACCTGTTAAAGAATGTAAACTCCATATAAATTTGGGAGCCACTACTCAACTACATCTGATTTTTGCCATTAGGTAACACTAGGTCAGAGAATCTAGAGATACAGAAGTTGGCATGAAACTGCCTAAGTTTTAAATGATGCTGGCTACTAATTAAAAAAAAACTTATAAGCATTTGATGGGCCAAACAAAATACGTAAATGTTTGTTAATAGAAAGTAGAGTAACCAACGGAACTGGAGCACTTTCAGAATACAAGGAATCACTAAGTGGGCATGACACTGGGACAACTGCTGAAACTGATGACTGTACTGGGTAAAACAAACCATATGGTCATGCTCTCTATAGGCC
The DNA here is from genome assembly GCF_964165515.1 of Mesoplodon bidens. NCBI lineage: Eukaryota > Metazoa > Chordata > Mammalia > Artiodactyla > Ziphiidae > Mesoplodon > Mesoplodon bidens. The sequence goes on from NC_138163.1 coordinate 74,336,293, forward strand.
ACAAGTTTGAGACCTGTGTTCTATTCCAACTCCCCCTCAACAGAACCCTTTACTAGGTCAAAAGATAAGAAATGGCTTACCCATGGCACACAGCTATTCATATGCAAAGGCTCAACCCAAACTGAAGGGTCCAATTTTTTTTTCCTACTGTACTGTTTAGAGTGTATAAAAACGTTTACTGTGTTTAGAGGCAGGACCAGCCTTACTTAGCTATATGAAGGTCCCCAAAAGTCCCATATTTGCCTTAAAATCTTTTTTTACTGCCCTTGGGTAACAACATTTCTCTGGCTTAACTGTTACTGACGTCTATTCATTGTTATTTGGTTCACTTTTTGAGGAAGGGTGCATCATAGCGTCAGGGCCCAGGGTGCCTGGAAAAGAGACAATAACTGAAAGGAAAAGCATTGGATCACCATACCTTCCTTCATCCCCTCCACCAAGCTTAGGTTCCTGAGACACAGGTTGTGAACCCCAGATGTTAATCCAAAGGTCTCTCTCCTTCACCCCTGATCCCAGGGCTTTGAGTAAACTCTAAATAATTTAGCCAGCTTCCTTTCTTCTCACCTTGACCCTCTATTTATCTAGAGACCAAAACTCTATTCAATCAGAAAGATTCCCTAGCCCTCACAAACCAAGATGACCTTTCAAGTCACCTGTATAGGAATATGCCGCTAAATCATAGAGTAACCATTATCTCTTCCTTAGAGTAGGGAATTTTGTTACTTTCGTAGCATCTTTCCAGTTTATAACACCCTCAAATGTTCCTAGAATGGTTTAAACATAGTTTTTCTTAATATACTATTTTTTCTGATATTTATTCTCATTAATTTTTGTACTTGTCCCTATCTTGCTCCATATACTCAGTAACTCTTTCTACTAGGATATTTTTTTAAATTTAATTTAATTATTTTTTTTATTTTTATTTTTTGCCAGGCTGTACAGCTTGTGGGATTTTAATTTCTGTCCAGGGACTGAATCTGGGCCCTTGGAAGTAAAAGTGCAGAGTCCTAACCACTGGATTGCCAGAGAATTCCCTCTACTAGGATCTTTATAGGACCCTTCCCCCAAAAGTAGGCCTGGAAGGGATGGGATAGGCCATTGTTGGTATGGAAAATTTATAGAAAAGGGATACCATGATGGCAAACATAGATGCCTTTGAAATTGAACAATATTCTGAGATTGAGAAATAACTGACAAACAAGTAGACATACTAAATCAAGTTCTCCACATAGAGTTGGGCAGGTTGTTCACTGCACAAAGTACTCAGCTAAATGAATGAGTAGTGGCTAAAGTCTAGCTCACTTTATGTTCACATAACCTGATGTGGGGTATGTCTTCCTGAGAAAGTAATGTCTTTTTTCTAAATTTCACAAAAGCAACATATGACCTAGTAATTGTCCAAAACCCAGTGTAGCTACCCTACTTAATTTAGCTATCAACACATTAGAAAAGCCTGAACTACTACTAACTGCTTGATCTACTTGCCTCATATTTGTTCCTTTAACTATTGATGTATTGTGTTTGTTTTACTGCTGAATAAACTTGTTTCATTTTACCCAGAGGTGAAGACTATTCTGGCCTGCAAAAACAAAAGTCGGGATGCTTAACCAGCAACAGAGACAAGGTTCCTGGAGTAAATGACTTCTAATTTCACTGTAACTGTACCTATTTATCTCCTAGATTCTGCCCTGTGACTGACATCAAAATTGTTTATGTATTCCTTTTTCATTTTATTTTTTATTGACATATAGTTGATTTACAACATTGTGCCAATCTCTACTGTACAGCAAAGTGACACAGTTATACACATATAGACATTCTTTTTTAATATTCTTTTCCATTATGGTTTATCACAGGATATTGAATATAGTTCCCTGTGCTATAGAGTAGGACCTTGTTGTTTATCCATCCTATATATAATAGTTTACATCTGCTAATCCCAAACTCCCAATCCTTCCCTCCCCCACTCCCCTCCTCCCTCCCCCTTGGCAACCACAAGTCTGTTCTCTATGTCTGTGCATCTGTTTCTGTTCTGTAGATAGGGTCATTTGTGCCTTATTTTAGATTCTATGTATAAGTGATATCATATTGTATTTGTTTTTCTCTTTCTGACTTAACTTCACTTAGTATGATAATCTCTAGTTGCATCCATGTTGCTGCAAATGGCATTATTTCGTTCATTTTTATAGCTGAGTAGTATTCCATTATATATATATACCACATCTTCTTTATCCATTCATCTGTCAATAGGCATTTAGGTTGTTTCCATGCTTTAGCTATTGTGAACATAAGCATGCATGTATCTTTTTGAATTATAGTTTTGTCTGTGTATATGCCCAGGAGTGGGATTGTTGGATTATATGGTAATTCTATTTTTAGTTTTCCAAGGAACCTCCACAATATTTTCCATAGTGGCTGCACCAGCTTACATTTCCACCAACAATGTAGGAGGCTTCCCTTTTCTCCACACCCTCTCCAGCATTTGTTGTTTTTAGAAGTTTTAATGATGGTCATTCTGACTGGTGTGAGGTGGTACCTCATTGTAGTTTTGATTTGTATTTCTCTAATAATTAGTGATGGTAAGCATCTTTTCCTGTGTCTACTGGTCATCTGTATGTTTTATTTGGAGAAATGTCTCTTAAGGTATTCTGCCCACTTGTTGATTAGGTTGTTTGTTTTTTTGTTGTTGAGTTGTATGAGCCATTTGTATATTTTCGAGATGAAGCCCTTGTCTGTTACATCATTTGCAAATATTTTCTCCCGTTCCATACGTTTTCTCATTTGTTATGGTTTCCTTCACTGTGCAAAAGCTTTTAAGTTTAATTAGGTCCCATTTGTTTATTTTTGTTTGTTTTTATTTCTATTGCCTTGTGAGGCTGACCTAAGAAAACATTGATAAAAATTATGTCAGAGAATGTTTTGCCTATGCTCTCTTCTAGGAGTTTTATGCTGTTATGTCTTATGTTTAAGTCTTTAAGCCAATTTGAGTTTGTTTTTGTGCATCGCATGAAGGTGTGTTCTAACTTCAATGATCTACATGCAGCTGTCCAACTTTCCCAGCACCACTTGCTGAAGAGACTGTCTTTTCCCCATCTTATATTCTTGAATACTTTGTTGAAGATTAATTGACCATAGGTGTGTGGGTTTATTTCTGGGCTCTCTATTTTTTCCATTGATCAGTATGTCTGTTTTTGTACCAATACCACACTGTTTTGATTACTATAGCTTTGTACTATTGTCTGAAGTCTGGGAGAGTTATGCCTCCTGCTTTGTTTATTTCTGTCAGGATTTCTTTGAAAATTCTGTGTCTTTTATAGTTCTATATAAATTTTTGGATTATTTGTTCTAGTTCTATAAAAAATATCATGGGTATTCTGATAAGGATCACATTAAATCTGTAGATTGCTTTGGGTAGTATTGCCATTTTAATAATATTAATTCTTCCAATCCAAGAGCATGGGATGCCTTTCCATTTCTTTGAATCCTGTTTAATTTCCTTTATTAATGTTTTATAGTTCTCAGAATATGTGTCTTTCACCTCCTTGGTCAGGTTTATTCCTACGTATTTCATGTTTTTGGTGCTATTTTAAAAGGTATTGTGTTTTGTACATCCCTTTCTGATATTTCAGTGTTAGTGTGAAGAAATGCAACCGATTTTTGAGTGTTAATCTTGTATCCTGCTTCTTTGCTGAATTAATTTATTAGCTCTAGTAGTTTTTGTGTGGAGTCCTTAGGGTTTTCTGTATATAATATCATGTCATCTGCATATAATGACAATTCCCCCTTCCAATTTGGATACATTTTATTTCTTTTTCTTGTCTCATAGCTTTGGCTAGGACTTCCAATACTATGTTGAATAGTTGGGAAAGCTTAGTAGGCTGTAATTGGTTGTTCTTAAGTTTCACTTTCTTGGATTCTAATGCATTGACTTTGGCTTAAGTTTTGGTTTGTTTACATAGGCTACCAAGGTATTAAAGCCACCTCAGTCAAATGGCCTTTTGTTTAATTGTTTTAACACCTGCTACTGGGAAATCATTCCCATTGCCATGCTGGGGAAAATGCCATCTCTCTGAAACACACATCGTTTTCTCATTGTTAGAGAATTTCAGGTTTTATTAAATACAAGTGGGTTAATCATGATAAATGTTAAAAGTGTTCACTAAACTAAGAACACCTCTGAAACAGATCACAACTGAGAATCAGAAAACATGAATTATTGTTCTGCTTTGACTTATTTTGCCTGTGTATATCCTTGAGCAAGCTGTTTTCTCTCTGTACTTTGGTTTACTTATCCACACAATGAAGAATTTGGACTAAGTTATATTATGGGCCCTATGATTCTAATAGTCATACTTCTAAATGAGAACAACTGGAAACAGTGTCACTCATTCCTAGATCAAAACTATTGAATCTTTTGAGACTGGGCTCTATATTGTAGTTTGTCTTCTTTTCTTTTCTGTCTCTCTGTCTCTGTCACTGTCTCTCTCTCATGTCTTTTGAATAAATGTAACAAGTGCATATGAAATACTGCAGTCAGCCTCCCTATCTTCCTTCCTAGTTCCATTCTTCAGAGTTAATCAATCATGACCAATTAACTATTTCTTTTTTATTCTTCTAGAAATATTTTATGCATATGCAATACATAGTATTTTTTCCTGAAATAAGTCAAGTCAAATGATATACACACCATTATTTGTCTCATATTTTCTTTCTTAATAAAATGTGTTGGATATCTTTTCATGCCAGCACATATAGATCCACCTTTCCTTTTAAACAACTAGAGAATTTTGTGTGAATTTACCATTTATTTAAGCAGTCCTGTGTTGATGGACATTTTATTTAATTCTATGTTTTTAATTTTTACATATCTAGGATTCTGACTTTTATATAAAATATTCCACCATTTCAAAAGAGATTTTACTTGGAAATCTTCCTCCTGTTGAACTCTAAATGAAGTTAAAAGTCACATGGTAGCAATCTTAGCAGTTTATTCATATGAAGATAGGACCCTCATTCTCAGTAGCATGAATTTCATCATAAATTCAAGTTATGCTGCTGGCTTAGTTCAACGCACCTGCTTATCATTATAAACTATATGGCATATAACTCATCTTCTCTCAATCTGTTTATTTCACTCATTAGGGACTGTTAGTATAATAACGGGTGTGTTTTAAGGAACAATATTTTAGAAAGAATAAGACCAGAAACAATGCATTCAAAATGTGTCACTTTCTATGAGTCACAAACAACAATTATATATGTTATTATTCCCACCCAATTTTCCAACAATTAGACTCATTGGTAAAAGACTCTTTAGTTTTTTAAACAAAGTATAAAAATAAGTACAATCTAGTTTAAGGGAAATTGCAAGATGGCAGAGTAGAAGGACATGAGTGCACCCTTTCTTACAAAAACACAAAAATCACAACTAACTGCTGAACAACCATCAACCAAAAAACACTCTGGAAGTTTCCAAAAAGGATACCCTATAGAGAAACACAAAGAAGAAGCCACAATGAGATCATAGGAGGGGTGTAATTGTGATAAAATAAAATCCATACCCACCAGGTGGGCAAGCCACAAAACTGGAAAATAATTATAACACAGAAGTTATCCCACAGTACTGAAAGTCCTGACCCCAAATCAGGCTTCCCAGCCCAGAGGTCTGGAAAAGGGAGGAGTCCAAGAGAATCTGGCTGTGAAGGCCAGTGATGTTTGATCCCAGGAATTACACAGGACTGGGGGAAGGAGAAACTTAACACTTGGCGTGCACACACAAGGTCTTGTGTGCAACAGGATTGAGGGGAAAAAGCAGTGGTCTAATAAAAAACTGGATCAGACCTACCTGTTAGTATTGGAGGGTGTCCTGTGGAGCCAGGGGTAGCTGTGGCTCATTTTGGGGACAAAGACACTGGCAGTGACAGTTCTGGTAAGTACTCATTGGTGTGAGCCCTCCAGGAGGCTGTCATTCCCCCCCCCCACCACCAAAGACCTAGCTCAACCCAAGAGTCTGTAGTCCCCAATGCTGGGATGACTCAGGCCAAACAACAAACAAGGTGGAAACACAGACCCACCCATCAGCAGACAGGTTGCTTAAAGTATTCCTGAGAACAGCCTTACCCTAAAGAGAGACAAGACTCAGCTCCACACACCAGTGAGCAGGAACAAGTCCCTCCCAAAAGGAAGTCTGTACAAACTTCTTAGACAGCCTCATCCACCAGAAGGCTGACAGGAGAAGCAAGAAGAACTATAATCCTGCAGCCTGTGGAATGGAAACCTCAATCATAGAAAGTTAGAAAAATTGAGATAGCAGAAGAATATGTCCCAGATGAAGGAACAAGATAAAACCCCTGGAGGACAACTAAGTGAAGTAGAGGTAGGCAATCTACTGGAAAAAGACGTCAGAGTAATGATACTGAAGAAGATCCAAGATCTCAGAAAAAGAATGGAGGCACAGATTGAGAAGATACAAGAAAAGATTAACAAAGACCTGGAAGAAATAAAGAGCAAACAAGCAGAGATGAACAATACAATAATTGAATTAAAAAATACACTAGAAAGAATCAATAGCAGAATAACTGAGGCAGAAGAACAGATAAGTGAGCTGGAAGACAGAATGGTGGAAATCACTGCTGCAGAAATGAATAAAGAAGAAAGAATGAAAAGAAATGAAGACAGCCTAAGAGATCTCTGGGACAACATTAAACGCAACAACATTCACATTATAGGGGTCCCAGAAAAAGAAGAGAGAGAGAAAGGACCTGAGAAAATATTTGAAGAGATAGTAGATGAAAACTTCCTTAATATGGAAAAGGAAACAGTCACTCAAGGCCAGGAAGATCAGAGAGTCCCAGGCAGGATAAACTCAAGGAGGAACATGCTGAGACACATAGTAATCAAATTGACAAAAATTAAAGACAAAGAAAAAATTTTAAATGCAACAAGGGAAAAGAAACAAAAAACATACAAGGGAACCCACATAAGGCTATCAGCTGATTTCTCAGCAGAAACTCTGCAGGTCAGAAGGGAGTGACATGATATATTTAAAGTAATGAAAGGGAAGAACCTACAGTCAATAATATTCTACCCAGCAATGCTTTCATTCAGATTTGAAGGAGGAATCAAAAGCTTTACGGATAAGCAAAAGCTAAGAGAATTTAACACCACCAGACTATTCTGAAACAAATGCAAAAGGAACTTCTCTAAGCAAAAAATAAAAGGCCAAAACTAGAAATAAGAAAATTATGAATGGAAAGCTCACAAATAAAAGCAAATATACAGTAAAAGTATGAAATCATCCCCACACAAATCTGATATCTAAACCAGCAATTGTGAGAAATAGAGAGTACAAATGCAGGATACTGGAAATGCCTTTGAAATTAAAAGACCAGCAAGTTAAAACAATGCTGTTTATATACAGACTGCTACATGAAAACCTCATGGTAACTGCAAATGAAACATTTACAATAGATACACACACACAAAAAAGAAAAAGAAATCCAAGCAAAACACTAAAGTTATTCATAAAATCACAATAGAAGAGAGCAAAAGAGGAAGGGAAGAAAAAAGACTTACAAAACAAACCCAAAACAATTAAGAAAATGGCAACAGAAACACACATATTGATAATTACCTCAAATGGAAATGGATTAAGTGCTTCATCCAAAAGACATGGACTGGCTGAATGGATAAAAAAACAAGACCCTTATGTATGCTGTCTACAAGAGGCCTACTTCAGACCTAGGGACATATTCATACAAAAAGTGAGGGGATTGAAAAAGTTATTCTGTGCAAATGGAAATCAAAAGAAAGTTGGAGTAGCAACACTCATATTGGTAAAAATAGACATTAAAATAAAGACTGTTACAAGACACAAAGACAGACAGTACATAATGATCAAGGGATCAATCCAAGAAGAAAATCTAAAATTGTAAATATATATGCACCCAACGTAGCAGCACTCCAATATATAAGGCAAATGCTAAAAGCCATAAAAGGAGAAATCTATGGAGAAATCTACATTAACACAATAATAGTGGGATACTTTAACATCCCAAATTTGTCAATGGACAGATAACACAAACAGAAGGTCAATAAGGAAACACAGGTCTTAACTGACACATTAGACCAGATGGATTAATGGATATTCATAGAGCACTCCATCTGAAAGCAGAAGAATATAAAATATTCTCAAGTGCACGTGGAACATTTTCCAAGAGTGATCACATGCTGGGCCACAAAGCAAGACTTGGTAAAGTTATGAAAATTGAAATCATATCAAGCATCTTTTCTGACCACAAGGGTATGACGTTAGAATTCAACTACAAGAAAAAATATTTAAAAAACACAAACATGTAGAGGTTAAACAATATACTACTAAATAACAAATGATCACTGAAGAAATAAAAAGGAAATCAAAATATAACTAGAGACAAACGAAAATGAAAGTATGATGATCAAAATCCAATAGACATGGCAAAAGCATTTCTAAGAGGAAAGTTTATAGCAATACAATCTTACCTCAGGAAACAAAAGAGAAATCATAAATAAACAACCTAACCTGAGCAACTAGAGAAAGAACAAACAGAATCCAAACTTAATAGAAGGAAAGAAATCATAAAGCTCAGAGCAAAAATAAATGAAATAGAAATGAAGAAAACAATAGAAATGATAAATGAAACTAAAAGCTGATTCTTTGACAAAATAAACAAAATGGATAAATTTTTAGCCAGGCTCCTCCAGAAAAAAAGGGGAGAGGACTCAAATCAATAAAATTAGAAATAAAAAGGGGGAAGTTACAACAGACACCACAGAAATAGAAAGGATCACAAAAGACTGTATAAGCAATTGTATGTCAAGAAAATGGACAGCCTTCCACCTGGAAGAAATGACCAAATTCTTGGAAAGATAAAACTCCAAAGACTGAAACAGGAAGAAATGGAAAATATAAACAGACCAATCACAAGAACTGAAATAGAAACTGTGATTTAAAAATTTCCAACAGGGACTTCCCTGGTAGCCCAGTGGTTAAGAATCCACACTTCCAGGGCTTTCATGGTGACACAGTGGTTGAGAGTCTGCCTGCCGATGCAGGCGACACAGGTTCGTGCCCTGGTCCGGGAAGATCCCACATGCCATGGAGCAGCTAGGCCCATGAACCATGGCCATTGAGCCTGTGCATCCAAAGCCTGTGCTGCACAATGGGAAAAGCCACAACAGTGAGAGGCCCACATACCGCAAAAAAAAAAAAAAAAAAAAAAAAATGAATCCTCACTTCCAACACAGGGGATGTGGGTTTGATCCCTGGTCAGGGAACTGAGGTCCCACAACAACTTAACAAATTCTCCCAACAAAAGTCCAAGACAATATGGCTTCACAGTTGAATTCTATCAAATATTTAGTGAAAAGTTAACACCTATCCTTCTGAAATTATCCCAAAATATTGCACAAGAAGGAATACTCCCAAACTCATTCTGTGAGGCCACCGTCACCCTATAGCAAAACCAGAAAAAAGATACCACACAAACGAAAATTACATGCCAATATCACTGATGAACATAGAAACCAAAATCTTCAACAAAATACTAGCAATCTGAATCCAGCAATACATTAAAAGGATCATACACCATGATAAATTGGGATTTGTCCCAAGGATGCAAGGATTTCTCAATATCCTGCAAATAAATCAATGTGATACAGCAAATCAACAAACTGAGGAATAAGAACCATATGATCATATCAGTAGATGGAGAAAAATCTTTTGACAAAATTCAATACCCATTTATGATAAAAACTCTCCATAAAGTGGGACCAGAGGAAACAAATCACAACATAATAAAGGCCAATATATGACAAACCTACAGCAAACATCATTTTCAATGGTGAAAAGCTGAAAGCATTTATTCTATGATCAGGAACAAACAAGGATACTTTGGGAAGTCCTAGACACAGGAATCAGAGAAGAAAACATAAATAAAAGGAATCCAAATTGGAAAAGAAAAAATAAAATTTTCACTGTTTGCAGATGACATGATGCTATACATAGAAAATCCTAACGATGCTACCAGAACACTACATCAATGAATTTAATAAAGTTACAGGATACAAAATTAATACACAGAAATCTCTTGCATTTCTATACACTAACAACAAAAAATCAGAAAGAGAAATCAAGGAAACAATCCCATATACCATTGCATTATAAACAATAAAATACCTAGGAATAAACCTACCCAAGGAGACAAAAGACTGGTACTTCAAAAACAATAAGATGCTGATGCACGAAATTGAAGATGACACAACAGATTGAAGCATATACCATGTTCTTGGACTGGAAGAATCGATATTGTCAAAATGACTATACAACACAAGGCAATCTACTGATTCAATGCAATCCCTCACATATTACCAAGGCACTTTTCACAGATCTAGAACAAAAAATCTTAAAATTTGTAAGGAGACACAAAAGAGACCCAAATAACAAAAACAATCTTGAGAAAGAAAAACAGACCTGGAGGAATCAGGCTCCCTGACTTCAGATTAAACTACAAAGCTACAGTCCTCAAAATAGTATGATACTGGCATCATAGTAACAGAAATATAGAACAATGGAACAGGATTGAAAGTTCAGAAGCATACCCACGCACCTGTGGTCAATTAAACTATGACAAAGGAGGCAAGAATATACAATGGAGGAAAGTCAATCTATTCAATAAATGGTGCTGGAAAAACTGGACAGCTACATGTAAAAAATGAAATTAGAACATTCTTTAACATTGTACAAAAAAAAATAAACTCAAAATGCATTACTCCTAAATGTAAGACCAGATATTATAAAACTCCTGGTTTATGCCAGGAATGCAAGGATTCTTCAATATACACAAATGAAAAAACGTGTTAAACCATATTAAAAATTAAAGGATAGGGCTTCCCTGGTGGCGCAGTGATTGAGAGTCCGCCTGCCGATGCAGGGGACACGGGTTCGTGCCCCGGTCTGGGAAGATCCCACATGCCGCGGAGCGGCTGGGCCCGTGAGCCATGGCCGCTGAGCCTGCGCGTCCGGAGCCTGTGCTCCGCAACGGGAGAGGCCACAACAGTGAGAGGCCCTCATACCTCAAAAAAAAAAAAAAAAAAAAAAAAAATTAAAGGATAAAAACAATATGATCATCTCAATAGATGCAGAAAAAGCTTTCAAGAAAATCATCGCCCATTTACGATAAAAACCCACCAGAAAATAGGCATAGAGGGAACTTGCCTCAACATAACAAAGGCCATAAATTACTAACCCACAGCCAATATCATTCTCAATGGTGAGGAACTGAAACCATTTCCACTAAGATCAGGAACAAGACAAGGTTGCCCCCTCTCACCACTATTAGTCAACATAGTTTTGAAAGTTTTAGCCATGGCAATGAGAAGAAAAAGAAATAAAAGGAATACAAAGCAGAAAATAAGAAGTAAAACTGTCACTGTTTGCAGATGACATGATAGAATACACAGAGAATCCTAAACATGCTACTAGAAAACTAATAGACCTTATCAGTGAATTTGGTAAAGTAGCAGGATACAAAACTAATGCACATAAATCTCTTGCATTCCTATACACTGACAACAAAATATCTGAAACAGAAATTAAGGAAACACTCCCATTTACCACTGCAACAAAAAGAATAAAATACCTAGGAATAAACCTTCCTAAGGAGACAAAAGAACTCTATGCAGAAAACTATGACACTGATGAAAGAAATTAAAGATGATACAAACACATAGAGAGATATACCATGTTCTTGGATTGGAAGAATCAATATTGTGAAAATGACTATACTACCCAAAGAAATCTACAGATTCAATGCAATCCCTATCAAACTACCAATGGCATTTTTCACAGAACTACAACAAAAAAAATTACAATTTGTAGGGAAACACAAAAGACTCCGAATAGTAAATGCAATCTTGAGAAAGAAAAACGGGCCTGGAGGAATCAGGCTCCCAGACTTCAGACTATACTACAAAGCTACAGCAATCAAGACAGTATGGTACTGGCACAAAAACAGAAATATAGATCAATGGAACAGGATAGAAAGCCCAGAGATTAATCCACGCACATATGGTCACCTTATCTTTGATAAAGTAGGAACGAATATACAGTGGAGAAAAGACAGCCTCTTCAATAATTGGTGCTGGGAAAACTGGACAGGTACATGTAAAAGAATGGAATCCTACCACCATAAATAAAAATAAACTCAAAATGGATTAAAGACCTAAATGTAAAGCCAGACACTATAAAACTCTTAGAGGAAATCATAGGCAGAACACTCTATGACATAAATCACATCAAGATCTTTTTGACCCACCTCCTAGGGAAATGGAAATAAAATCAAAAATGAATCAATGGGACCTAATGAAACAAAATTTTATGCACATCCTAGGAAACCATAAACAAAATGAAAAGATAACACTTAGTATGGGAGAAAATATTTGCAAACAATGCAACTGACAAAGGATTAATCTCCAAAATATACAAGCAGCTCATGCAGCTCAATATCAAACAAACAAAAAACCCAATCCAAATGTGAGCAGAAAACCTAAATAGACATTTCTTGGAAGAAGATATACAGATTGCTAACAAACACATGAAAGGATGCTCAACATCACTAATCATTAGAGAAATTCAAATCAAAGCTACAATGGGGTATCACCTCACACTGGTCAGAATCGCTGTCATCAAAAAATCTACAAACAATTAATGCTGGAGGGGATGTGGAGAAAATGGAACCCTCTTGCACTGTTGGGGGGAATGTAAATTCATACAACCACTATGGAGAACTGTATGGAAGTCCCTAAAATTCTAAAAATAGAACTACCATATGACCCAACAATCATACTACTGGGCATATACCCTGAGAAAACCATAATTCAAAAAGTGCCATGTGCACAATGTTCATTGCAGCAATATTTACAATAGCTAGGACTTGGAAGCCACCTAAATGTCCATCGACAGATGAGTGGATAAAGAAGACGTGGTGCATATATACAATGGAATGTTATCAGCCCTAAAAAGAAAAGAAATTGAGTTATTTGCAGTGAAGTTGATCGACCTAGAGTCTGTCATATAGAGTGAATTAAGTCAGAAAGAGAAAGTCAAATACCATATGCTAACACATATATATGGAATCTTAAAGAAAATGGTCTGAAGAATATAAGGGCAGGACAGGAATAAAGATGCAGACGTAGTGATTGGACCTGAGGACAAGGGTAGGGGGATGCATAAGCTGGGATGATGTGAGAGAGTGGCATATTCAAATATACACTACCAAATCTAAAATAGATAGCTAGTGGGAAGCAGCCGTGTATCACAAGGAGATCAGCTTTGTCCTTTGTAATCACCTAGAGGGCTGGGATAGGGAGGGTGTGAGGGAGATGTAAGAGGAAAGGTTTATGGGGATATATGTATACATATATCTGACTCACCTTTTTATATAGCAGAAACTAATTCACCACTGTAAAGCAATTATACTCCAGTAAAGATGTTAAAAAAATAAAATAAGAAAATTTAAAAAAATACCTTAAAACTATCAAAAATGCAAATGCAACCCACTAAAATTATGTGATGCAGCAGAAATACTGCTAAGAGGAAAGTTTATAGTGTTACATGCTTACATTTAAAAAGAAGAAAGGTCTCAATTCAACAATCTCAATTTACAACTTCAGGAACTATAAAAAAGAAGAACTAAATCCAGAGTTAGAATAAGGAAGATAATATTCAATAATAAAGTTTCAAGCAGAAAGAAGTGTAATAGAAAATCTTTAGGAAAAAGACAAGAAAAATAAGATTTGGTGTATTAAAAAGATGAGCAAAATAGACAACTCTTAGCTACACTAAAAAAGAAGAAAAGAGAGATCACTAAAGTAAATTCAGAAATGAAAGAGGAGACATTATAAAAGATAACATGGAAATAAAAGGCTCATAAAGGTCTATTTTAAACAATTATACACCAACAAGTTGGGTAAACTAGAAGAAATAGATGTATTCTTAGAAACATACAACCTAAAAGACCTATTCAAGAAATAGAAAGCCTGATCAAACCAATAAGAAACAAAGATCAAAAACATCCCATCAACGAAAATCCTGGGACCAGGATTTGTTGGTTGAATTCTACCAAACATTTAAAGAACTAATACAATACAAAACCTTATTAATCTCTTTCCAAAAACAGAAGAAGGAACACTCCCAAATTCATTTTATGAAACTATCATTACCCTGATTCCAAAGCCAGATAGAGACACCACAAGAAAAGAGAACTAGAAGTCAGAATCCCTGAAGAACTTAGATGAAAAAATCCTCAATAAAATAATAGCAAAATCATCTCAACAGCATATTAAAAGGATCATTCACATGACCAAGTGGGATTTATTTCTGGGATGCAAGGATATTTCAACATATAAATATTAATCAATGTAATATATTACATGAACAGAATGAAGAATAAAAACCATATGGTCATATCAGTAGGTGTAGGAAAAGTATTTAACAAAATTTAACACCCTTTCATGATGAAAATTCTCAGTGATACATGTACAAAAAAGACCTTACCTCAACACAATAAATGCCATGTATGAAGAAATCACAACTACCATTATAATTCATGGGGATAAACTGAAAGCTTATCCTTTAAGACCTGGAACAAAGCAAAGATTCCCACTCTCACTATTGTTTTTCAAAGTAGTACTGGAAGTCCTAACTAGAGAAATCAGACAATGAAAAATAAATAAAATGTATCAAAATTGAAAGGAGAGAGTTAAAATGATCTCTGCTGATGACATGATTATATACATAGAAAAGTCTAAACACTCACTACACTACACACACACACACACACACTCACATACAACTGTTAGAATAAACAAACAAATTCAGTAAAGTTGCAGGATACAACATCAACATGAAAAAATTCAGTGGCATTTCTATACATCAATAACAAGCTATTCAAAATAGAAATTAAGAAAACAATCTAATTTACAAAAATACCCAATAGATTAAAACATTTAGTAATTAACTAAAGAGATAAAATAACTGTACACTGAAAAGTGTAAAATACTGATGAAGGAAATGAAAGAGGACACATATAAAATGACACACATCATATTCATGGATTAGAAAAATTAATATTATTAAAATGGTCATATTACACAAAGTGGTATACAGATTAAATGCAATCCCTATTTAAATTCCAATGGCATTCTTTAATAAAACTTAAAAATAATCCTAAAATCTGTATGGAACCACATACAAAATGAACAAATAACCAAAGAAATGTTGAGTGAGAATAACAAAGATTCCTGATTTCAAAATATATTAGAAAGCTACAGTAATGAAAACAGTATGATACTTTAATAAAAACAGGCATCTAGATGAATGGAACAGAACAGAGGATGCTGAAAAAAAACACATATAGACAGACAAATGAAATTCAACAAGGATGCCAAGCACACATATTGGGGAAAAGATAGTCTCTTGAATAAATGGTACTGTGAAAACTGGATATCCACATACAAAAGAATGAAATTGGACACTTATCTTACACCGAACACAGAAATCAAATCAAAATGAATTAAAGACTTAAACATAAGACTTAAAACCATAAAACTCCTAGAATAAAACAAAGGGAAAATCTGCATGACATTGCCTTCAGCAATGATTTCTTGCTATGACCCCAAAACCACAGGCAACAAAAGCAAAAGTTGACAAGTGGGATGACATAAAAGTAAAAAGCTTTTGCAGAGAAAAAAAATCAACAAAATGAAAAGGAAACTTACCAAATGTGAGAAAATATTTGCAAACTATATATCTGAAAAAGAGTTTATGTCCAATATGTATATAAGGAACACACACAAATCAATAGTAAGAACCCAAATAATTTAAATTTGAAAATGGGAAAAGGATATAAATAGCCACTCTCCAAAGAACCTATTCAAATGGGCAAGCAGTACATGAAGAGATTCTTAACATTATGAATCATTAGGGAAATAGAAGTCAAAATCATAATGAGATAACACCTTACCCCTTAGAATGGGTATTACCTAAATGGTAAAAGATAAGTGTTGGTGACATTGCATTATAGGGGTTCCTGAAGGAGAAGAGATAAGGGGGTCAAAAACGTATTTGAGGAAATTATGACTGAAAACTCCCAAAACATAAGTAAGGAAACAGGTATCCAAGCACAGGGAGTCTTGAAAAGATGAAGCCAAACAGACCCACATGAACACATATCAATATTAAAATGGTAATATTTAAAGATAAAGAGAAAATTCTAAAGGCAGCAATAGAAAAACAGTCATATACAAGGGAATCCCCATAAAGCTATTAGCTGATGTCTCTGCAGAAACTTTGCATGCTGGAAGAGAGTGGCATAATATATACAAAATGCTGAAAGGAAAAAAAAAACTGGCAAACTAGGAGAAGCTACCAGCGAGATTATAATTTAGAATAGAAGGAAAGATAAAGACAGTGTCAGACAAGCAGAAAAAAAAATCATCAGTACTAAACTTAGCCTAAAAGAAATATTGAAGGATCTTCCATAAATGAAGAAAAGAGTAAGAATCTATATGAAAGGGAAAATCCCATTAGGGAAGGCAAATATAGAGTAAGGATTGAAGATCAACCACTTCAGTAAATCAGTACATAGGTTAAAAGACAAAATTTGTAAAAATCAACTGTAACTACAACAAACAGTGAAAGGATAAGCATGAAGATGTAAAATATGATATCAAAACAACAAAATGTAGTGGAGGGGAGTAAGAAATGTAGATTATTCATCATGTGCTTGAAACTAAAAACAAGTAGATATAATTATGGGTCAATATACATGAGCCCCATGGTAATCACTAATTAAAAACCTACAATAGATACACACAAAACAAAAAGAAAGGAACACAAGCACACTACTAAAGACAATCGTCAAACCACAAGGTAAGAAACTGAAGAAATGAACAGAGAAGAGCTACAAAATAACTGAAAATGAAGTAATTAAATGGCAACAAATACATACCCAACAATAATTACTTTAAATGTCAAGGGACTAAACATGAAAAACAAAAGATATATAGGGTGTCTGATTGTATAAAGAATCAAGACCCTTTAATATGATGACTACAAGAGAATCACTTAAGGGTTAAATACACACACACACTGAAATTGATGGAATGGGAAAAAATGTTTCATGCAATCGGAAACAAAAAAGTGAGGGTGGCAATTTTCATATAAGGCAAATCAGACTTTAAAACAAAGGTATATCAAAAGACAACCAGACACATTATATAATGATAAATGAATCAATAAAACATAAGAGAATATTGCACTCATTAATATACGAGCATCCAATAAGGGAATACCTAAATACATAAAGCAAATACTGAAAAGATAATGGGAGAAATTGACAATAATACAAGAATAGTAGGGAAATTTAACACTACCCTTACATCAATGGACAGATCATCCAGACAGAAATCAATAAGGCAACAGTGGTTCTTAATCACACAATAGACCAGTGGAACTTAATAGATATCTATAGGGCATTACAACCAAAAAAAGAGCAGATACACATTCTTTTAAGTGCACTTGAAACATTCTACAGGATAAGTCACATGTTAGGCTGCAAAACAAGTGTCAACAAGTATAAGAGGATAAAAATAGATTTTGCACTATGGAGTCTGGTCTGAAGAGCCAGGTGTGAGACCTGTGCCTCCAGCACCAAATGAGCAAGTGAAACTAGAAAGCACAAAGGGAAAGAAAAAAGGGAGACTTCTTTGTAAAATATGAAGAAGGAAAACTCCTTGAATAACAGACTGGAAATCTAATTCATAGAACACTGAAGAATATTTGAAGCTCTGTGGCTGACAGGGTCTTGGTGCTCCAGCCAGGGTTCAGGCCTGAGTCTCTGAAGTGGGAGAGACGAGTTCAGTACATTGAACCACCAGAGACCTCATGGCCCATGTAATATCAATCAGCGAGAGCTCTCCCAGAGATCTCCATCTCAATGCTAAGACCCAGCTACACTCAACGACCAGCAGGCCCCAGTGCTGGACACCCCATGCCAAACAACTAGCAAGACAGGAACACAACCCCACCCGGTAGCAGAGAGGCTGCCTAAAATCAAAATAAGCTCACTGACACCCCAAAAATCATGACCAGAGGAACACAGGAAAAAAACTGTAAAAAATACTAACACATGGAGGCTAAATGATACACTATTCCATAACAAAAAGGTCACTGAAGAAATCAAAGAGGAAATCAAAAAATACCTAGAAACAAATAATAATGAAAACATGACAGGCCAAAATCTATGGGATGCAGCAAAAACAGTTCTAAGAGGGAAGTTTAAAGCAATGCAATACTACCTCAAAAAAAAGAAAAAATTCAAATAAACAACCTAACCTTACTGCAAACGCAACTACAGAAAGAAGAACAGCAAAAGAAAAACCACACCAAATTTAGCAATAGGAAAGAAATCATAAAGATCAGATCAGAAATTAAAGAAAAAGAAATGAAGGGAACAATAGCAAAGATCAATAAAACTAAAAGCTGGTTCTATGAGAAGATAAACAAAATGGATAAACCATTAGCCAGACTCATCAAGAAAAAAAGGGAAAAGACTCAAATCAACAGAATTAGAAATGAAAAAGGAGAAGTAACAACTGACACTGCAGAAAAACAGAGGATCATGAGAGGTTACTAGAAGCAAGTGTATGCCAATAAAATGGACAAATTGGAAGAAATGGACAAATTCTTAGAAAAGCACAACATTCTGAGATTGAACCAGGAAGAAATAGAAAATATGAACAAACCGAACACAAGGACTGAAATTGAAACTGTGATTAAAAATCTTCAAGCAAAAAAAGCCAAGGACAAGATGGCTTCACAAGCAAATTCTATCAAACATTTAGAGACAAGCTAATACCTATCTTTCTCAAAATCTTCCAAAATATTGCAGAAGGAGGAACACTCCCAAACTCATTCTATGAGGTCACCATCACCCTGATACCAAAACCAGAAAAGGATGTCACAAAGAAAGAAAAGTACAGGCCAATAACACTGATGAACATAGATGCAAAATTACTCAACGAAATACAAGCAAACAGAATCTAGCAGCATATTTAAAGGATCATACACCATGATCAAGTGGGGTTTATTCCAGGAATGCAAGGATTTTTCAATATATGCAAATCAGTAAATGTGATACACCATATTAATGAAGTGAAGGATAAAAACCATATGATAATCTCAAGAGATGCAGAAAAAGCTTTCGACAAAATTCAACACCAATTTATGATAAAAACTCTCCAGAAAATATGCATAGGGGGAACTTACCTTAACATAATAAAGGCCATATATGATGAAACCACAGGCAACATCATTCTCAATGGTAAAAAACTGAAACCATTTCCTCTAAAATCAGGAATAAGACAAGGTTGCCCACTCTCACCTCTAGTATTCCACATAGTTTTGGAAGTATTAACTAGAGCAGAGATGAAAAAGAAATAAAAGGAATCCAAACTGCAAAAGAAGAAGCAAACCTGACACTGTTTGCAGATGATATGATACCATATATAGAGTATCCTAAAGATGCTACCAGAAAACTACTGGAGCTGATCAATGAATTTGGTAAAGTAGCAGGATACAAAACTATTGCACAGAAGTCTCTTGCATTCCTATACATTAATGATGAAAAATCTGAAGGACAAATTAAGGAAACACTCCCATTTACCACTGCAATGAAAAGAATAAAATACCTAGGAATAAACCTACTTAAGGAGACAAAAGACCTGTATGCAGAAAACTACAAGGCACTGATGAAAGAAATTAAAGATGTTACAAACAGAGAGATATACCATGTTCTTGGATTGGAAAAATCAACATTGTGAAAATGACTATATGACCCAAAGCAATGCAATCTATAGATTCAATGTAATCTCTAACAAACTATCAATGGCATTTTTCACAGACCTAGAACAAAATTTTTCACAATTTGTATGGAAACACAAAATACTTGAAAAGCCAAATCAAACTTGAGAAAGAAAATCGGAGGTGGAGGAATCAGGCTCCATGACGTCAGACTATATTTCAAAGCTACAACAATCAAGACAATATGGTACTGGCACAAAAACAGAAATACAAATCATTGGAAAGGGATAGGAAGGCCAGAGATAAACCCACACACATATGGTAACCTTATCTTTGATAAAGGAGGCAATATACAAAGGAGAAAAAAAAACTTCTTCAGTATGTGGTGCTGTGAAAGCTGGAGAGCTACATTAAAAAGAATGAAATTTGAACACTCCCTAACACCATAAACAAAAAATAAACTCAAAATGGATTAAAGACCTATCTGGAAGGTTAGATATTATAAAACTCTTAGAGGAAAACATAGGCAGAAAACTCTATGACATAAATCACAGCAAAATTCTCTTTGACCCACCTCCTAGGGCAATGGAAACAAAATCAAAAATAAACAAATGGGACCTAATGAAACTTAAAAGCTTTTCCACAGTAAAGGAAACTATAAACAAGACGAAAAGACAACCCTCAGAATGGGAGAAAATATTTGCAAACAAAGGTACTGACAAAGGAATAATCCCCAAAATATACAAGCAGCTCATGCAGCTCAATATCAAACAAACTACCCAATCCAAAAATGGGTAGAAAACCTAAATGAAAATTTCTCCAAAGAAGATATACAGATCACCAGCAAAAATATGGAAGGATGCACAACATCACTAATCATTAGAGAAATGCATATCAAAACTACAATGAGGTATCACCTCACACCAGTCAGAATGGCCATCATGAAAAAATCTACAAACAGTTGGTGCCCCTCACTCCCACCCGGCCTGAGTGAGCCAGAGTCCCCGAAGAGGCTGCTCCTTTAACCCTGTCCTGTCTGAGCGAAGAACAGACGCTCTCTGGCGACCTACAGGCAGAGGCGGGGCCAAATACAAAGCTGAGACCCAGGAGCTGAGAGAACAAAGAAGAGAAAGGGAAACCTCTCCCAGCAGCCTCAGAAGCAGCAGATTAAAGCTCCACAATCAACTTGATGTACCCTGCATCTGTGGAATACATGAATAGACAACAAATCATCCCAAATTGAGGAGCCAGGAGTCAGTGCTGTGCCTCTGAGGTGGGAGAGCCAACTTCAGGACATTCGTCCACAAGAGACCTCCCAGCTCCACATAATATCAAATGGTGAAAATCTTCCAGAGATCTCCATCTCAACACCAGCACCCAGCTTCAGTCAACGACCAGCAAGCTACAGTGCTGGACACCCTATGCCAAACAACTAGCAAGACAGGAACACAATGCCACCCATTAGCAGAGAGGTGGCCTAAAATCATAAAAAGTCCGCAGACACCCCAAAACACACCACGAGACGTGGACCTGCCCACCAGAAAGACAAGATCCAGCTTCATCCACCAGGACACAGGCACTAGGCACTAGTCCCCTCCACCAGGAAGCTTACACAACCAACTAAACCAACCTTAGCCACTGGGGACAGACACCAAAAACAACGGGAACTACGAACCTGCAGCCTGCAAAAAGGAGACCCCAAACACAGTAACATAAGCAAAATGAGAAGACAGAAAAACACACAGCAGGAGAAGGAGCAAGATAAAAACGTACCAGACCTAAAAAATGAAGAGGTAATAGGCAGTCTATCTGAAAAAGAATTCAGAATAATGATGGTAAAGATGATCTAAGATTCTATTTCCAAGATCCAAAATCTTGGAAATAGAATAGACAAAATGCAAGAAACAGTTAACAAGGACCTAGAAGAACTAAAGATGAATCAAGCATCGATTAAAAACACAATAAATGAAATAAAAAATACTCTAGATGGCATCAATAGCAGAATAACTGAGGCAGAAGAACGGATAAGTGAGGTGGAAGATAAAATAGTGGAAATAACTGCTGCAGAGCAAAATAAAGAAAAAAGAATGAAAAGAACAGAGGACAGTCTCAGAGACCTCTGGGACAACATTAAACGCACCAACATTCGAATTATAGGGGTTCCAGAAGAAGAAGAGAAAAAGAAAGGGACTGAGAAAATATTTGAAGAGATTATAGTTGAAAACTTCCCTAATATGGGAAAGGAATTAGTTAATCAAGTCCAGGAGGCACAGAGAGTCCCATACAGAATAAATCCAAGGAGAAATACACCAAGACACATATTAATCAAACTGTCAAAAATTAAACACAAAGAAATCATATTAAAAGCAGCAAGGCAAAAACAACAAATAACACACAAGGGAATCCCCATCAGGATAACAGCTGATCTCTCTGCAGAAACTCTACAAGCCAGAAGGGAGTGGCAGGACATAATTAAAGTGATGAAGGAGAAAAACCTGCAACCAAGATTACTCTACCCAGCAAGGATCTCATTCAGATTTGATGGAGAAATTAAAACGTTTACAGACAAGCAAAAGCTGAGAGAGTTCAGCCCCACCAAACCAGCTTTACAACAAATGCTAAAGGAACTTCTCTAGGCAAGAAACACAACAGAAGGAAAAGACCTACAATAACGAACCCAAAACAATTAAGAAAATGGGAATAGGAGCATACATATTGATAATTACCTTAAATGTAAATGGACTAAATGCTCCCACCAAAAGACACAGATTGGCTGAATGGATACAAAAACAAGACCCATATATATACTGTCTACAAGAGACCCACTTCAGACCTAGAGACACATATAGACTGAAAGTAAGGGGATGGAAAAAGATATTCCATGAAAATGGAAACCAAAAGAAAGCTGGAGTAGCAATTCTCATATCAGACAAAATAGACTTTAAAATAAAGATTACTAGAAGAGACAAAGAAGGACACTACATAATGATCAAGGGATCGATCCAAGAAGAAGATATAACAATTGTAAATATTTATGCACCCAACATAGGAACACCTCAATACATAAGGCAAATACTAACAGCCATAAAAGGAGAAATCGACAGTAACACACTCATAGTAGGGGACTTTAACACCCCACTTTCACCAATGGACAGATCATCCAAAATGAAAATAAATAAGGAAACACAAGCTTTAAATGATACATTAAACAAGGCGGACTTAATTGATATTTAGAACATTCCATCCAAAAACAGCAGAATACACATTTTTCTCAAGTGCTCATGGAACATTCTCCAGGATGGATCATATCTTGGGTCACAAATCAAGCCTTAGTAAATTTAAGAAAATTGAATTTGTATCAAGTATCTTTTCCGACCACAATGCTATGAGACTAGACATCAATTACACGAAAAGATCTGTAAAAAATACAAACACATGGAGGCTAAACAATACACTACTCAGTAACGAATTGATCACTGAAGAAATCAAAGAGGAAATTAAAAAATACCTAGAAACAAATGACAATGGAGACATGACAATCCAAAACCTTTGGGACACAGCAAAAGCAGTTCTAAGGGGGAAGTTTATAGCAATACAATCGCACCTTAAGAAACAGGAAACATCTCGAGCAAACAACCTGACCCTGCACCTAAAGCAATTAGAGGAAGAAGAACAAAAAACCCCTAAAGCTAGCAGAAGGAAAGAAATCATAAAGATCAGATCAGAAATAAATGAAAAAGAAATGAAGGAAACGATAGCAAAGAACAACCAAACTAAAAGCTGGTTCTTTGAGAAGATAAACAAAATAGACAAACCATTAGCCAGACTCATCAAGAAAAAAAAGGAGAAGACTCAAATCAATAAAATTAGAAATGAAAAAGGAGAAGTAACAACTGACACTGCAGAAATACAAAAGATCATGAGAGATTACTAAAAGCAACTCTATGCCAATAAAATGGACAACCTGGAAGAAATGGACAAATTCCTAGAAATGCACAGCCTGCCAAGACTGAACAGGAAGAAATAGAAAATATGAATAGACCAATCACAAGCACTGAAATTGAAACTGTGATAAAAAATCTTCCAACAAACAAAAGCCCAGTACCAGATGGCTTCACAGGCAAATTCTATCAAACATTTAGAGAAGAGCTAACACCCATCCTTCTCAAACTCTTCCAAACAATTTCAGAGGAAGGAACACTCCCAAACTCATTCTATGAGGTCACCATCACCTTCATACCAAAACCAGGCAAGGATGTCACAAAGAAAGAAAACTACAGGCCAATATCACTGATGAACATAGATGCAAAAATCCTCAACAAAATACTAGCAAATGGAATCCAACAGCACATTAAAAGGATCATACACCATGATCAAGTGGGGTTTATTCCAGGAATGCAAGGATTCTTCAATATACGCAAATCAATCAACGTGATACACCATATTAACAAATTGAAGGAGAAAAAACATATGATCATCTCAATAGATGCAGAGAAAGCTTTCGACAAAATTCAACACCCATTTATGATAAAAACCCTGCAGAAAGTAGGCATAGAGGGAACTTTCCTCAACATAATAAAGGCCATATATGACAAACCCACAGCCAGCATCGTCCTCAATGGTGGAAAACTGAAACCATTTCCACTGAGATCAGGAACAAGACAAGGTTGCCCACTCTCACCACTCTTATTCAACAGAGTTTTGGAAGTTTTAGCCTCAGCAATCAGAGAAGAAAATGAAATAAAAGGAATCCAAATCAGAAAAGAAGAAGTAAAATTGTCACTGTTTGCAGATGACATGATATTATACATAGAGAATCCTAAAGATGCTACCAGAAAACTACTAGAGCTAATCAATGAATTTGGTAAAGTTGCAGGATACAAAATTAATGCACAGAAATCTCTGGCATTCCTATACACTAATGATGAAAAATCTGAAAGTGAAATCAAGGAATCACTCCCATTTACCATTGCAACAAAAAGAATAAAATATCTAGGAATAAACCTACCTAAGGAAACAAAAGACCTGTATGCAGAAAATTATAAGACACTGATGAACGAAATTAAAGATGATACATATAGATGGAGAGATGTACCATGTTCTTGGATTGGAAGAATCAACATTGTGAAAATGACTCTACTACCCAAAGCAATCTACAGATTCAATGCAATCCCTATCAAACTACCACTGGCATTTTTCACAGAACTAGAACAAAAAATGTCACAATTTGTATGGAAACACAAAAGACCCCGAATAGCCAAAGCAATCTTGAGAACGAAAAATGGAGCTGGAGGAATCAGGCTCCCTGACTTCAGGCTATACTACAAAGCTACAGTAATCAAGGCAGTATGGTACTGGCACAAAAACAGAAAGATAGATCAATGGAACAGGATAGAAAGCCCAGAGATAAACCCACGGACATATGGTCACCTTATCTTTGATAAAGGAAGCAGGAATGTACAGTGGAGAAAGGACAGTCTCCTCAATAAGTGGTGTTGGGAAAACTGGATAGGGACATGTAAAAGTATGAGATTAGATCACTCCCTAACACCATACACAAAAATAAGCTCAAAATGGATTAAGGACCTAAATGTAAGGCCAGACACTATCAAACTCTTAGAGGAGAACACTGGCAGAACACTCTATGACATAAATCACAGCAAGATCATTTTTGACCCACCTCCTAGAGAAATGGAAATAAAGACAAAAATAAACACATGGGACCTAATGAAACTTCAAAGCTTTTGCACAGCAAAGGAAACCATAAACAAGACCAAAAGACAACCCTCAGAATGGGAGAAAATATTTGCAAATGAAGCAATGGACAAAGGATTAATCTCCAAAATTTATAAGCAGCTCATGCAGCTCAATAACAAAAAAACAAACAACCCAATCCAAAAATGGGCAGAAGACCTAAATAGACATTTCTCCACAGAAGATATACAGACTGCCAACAAACACATGAAAGGATGCTCAACATCTTTACTCATTATAGAAATGCAAATCAAAACTACAATGGGATACCATCTCACACCAGTCAGAATGGCCATCATCAAAAAATCTAGAAACAATAAATGCTGGAGAGGGTGTGGAAAAAAGGGAACACTCTTGCACTGCTGGTGGGAATGTGAATTGGTACGGCCGCTATGGAGAACGGTATGGAGGTTCCTTAAAAAACTACAAATACAACTACCATATGACCCAGCAATCCCACTACTGGGCATATACCCTGAGAAAACCATAATTCAAAAAGAGACATGTACCAAAATGTTCATAGCCGCCCT
The DNA here is from genome assembly GCF_964165515.1 of Mesoplodon bidens. Classification (NCBI taxonomy): domain Eukaryota; kingdom Metazoa; phylum Chordata; class Mammalia; order Artiodactyla; family Ziphiidae; genus Mesoplodon; species Mesoplodon bidens. Next base: position 74,362,477 of record NC_138163.1, read on the forward strand.
ATTTACAATAGCCCGGAGATGGAAACAACCTAAGTGTCCATCATCGGATGAATGGGTAAAGAAGATGTGGCACATATATACAATGGAATATTACTCAGCCATAAAAAGAAACGAAATTGAGCTATTTGTAATGAGGTGGATGGACCTAGAGCCTTCATACAGAGTGAAGTAAGTCAGAAAGAGAAAGACAAATACTGTATGCTGACACATATATATGGAATTTAAGAAAAAAAATGTCATGAAGAACATATGGGTAAGATAGGAATAAAGACACAGACCTACTAGAGAATGGACTTGAGGATATGGGGAGGGGGAAGTGTAAGCTGTGAAAAAAAATATCTACAAACAGTTAATGCTGGAGATGGTGTGGATAAAAGGGAACTCTCTTGCACTGTTGGTGGGGATTTAAATTGATACACTACTATTGAGAACAGTATGGAGGTTCCTTAATAAACTAAAAATAGAACTACCATACGACCCAGCAATCCCACTACTGGGCATATACCCTGAGAATACCATTATTCAAAAAGACTTATGCACCACAATGTTCATAGCAGCACTATTTACAATAGCCAGGACATGGAAGCAACCTAAGTGTCCATCGACAGATAAATGGATAAAGAAGAGGTGTCACATATATACAATGGAATATTGCTCAGCCGTAAAAAAAAACGGAATTGAGTAATTTGTAGTAAGGTGGATGGACCTAGAGTCTGTCATACAGAAGTAAATCAGAAAGAGAAAAACAAATATCATATGCTAACACATATATATGTAATCTAAAAAAATTATGATTCTGAAGAACCTAGGGGCACGACAGGAATAAAGATGCAGATGTAGAGAATGGGCTTGTGGACTCAGGGAGGGCGTATGGTAAGCTGAGACGAATTGAGACAGTGGCATTGACATATATACACTACAAATGTAAAAGTGGGACGCAGCCGCATAACACAGGGAGATCAGCTTGGGGCTTTGTGACCACCTACAGGGGTGGGATAGGGAGGGTGGGAGGGAGACACAAGAGGGAGGGGATATGGGGATATATGTATATGTATAGCTGTTTCACTTTGTTATAGAGCAGCAACTAAGACTACAGTGTAAAGCAATTATACTGCAATAAACGTGTTTAAAAATATAAAGAGGATAGAAATCATGTCAAGCATTTTATCTGACCACAAGTGTAGGAAACTAAAGATCAAACACAGAAAGAAAAATGAGAAAAAAACAAACAAACATGGAGATTAAACAATGTACTACTAAAAAACCACCAGGTCAATGAGAAAATCAAAGAGGAAATCAGAAAATACGTTGAGGGAAGTGAAAATGAAAACTCAAATTTCTGAAATCTATGGGATGGGAGGAGGATGAAGATAATGGAGGAATAGAACAGGGAGCTGACTGCATCTCACAAAAACATTCAAAATACATCTACAAGTGGAACAATTCACTCAGAACAGCTACTGAATGGTGGCAAAAGACTTCAGACTTCTGGAAGGGCAATAAATCTTCCACGTAACCGGGTAGGACAAAAGGAAAAAGAAAAGGACAGGGACTGTACACCAAAGAGGGAAATGTGAAGGAGGAAATGTTCCCACATCCTGGGGAGTCCTCTCACTAGTGAGATCAGGCTGGACAGAAGGCAAGCTGCAGAGCCTAGGAGGAGAGCACAGCAACTGGTTTGCAGAAGGCAAAATGGAGAGTAACATGCACAGAATGTTGGCACCACTGCCTGGCTGTCCACAGCCTTAAATGTTTGTCTAGTCAGTGTGTATAAGGGCTGGGTGCTGAAGCTCAGGTTTCATAGGTCAGACCCAGGGAGAGGACAGAGATTGACTGCATGGAGACAGACTGAAGAGCCTGTACTATGGCAACTGAGGGGGTTCTCTGAAGAAACCAAGGCCAACCAGAGAGGCAAGCCACCATTATTGGGAGGCTCACAAGGAAATGTGTGGGACCACCATAAGAGCTTCTTTAACTGTGAGCAATCCCAGGCAACAGGACACTGCCTACAGGAGATCCAGGTGCAGGTGCAAGTCACTGCCACCATCCTGTGCTCCACAGGAGTGCTGTCCTGAGAGAGTGTGGACAGAAGCCACCCCTAGGAGACCTGTGAACAGCCACTGAGCCCTGCCCCTGTTGTTCTGGGAGTGTGTGGACTGTGACCACCCCTAGGAGAACCACTAGCAGGTGCCAAGTTCTGCTCCCACTCTCCCAGGTGTATGTGGACTTCAGCCACCCCCAGGAGACCTGCCAGCAGGTGCCAATTGCTGCCCCTGTTGTCCAAGGAGTGTGCAACAGCCACTGCAGCTGCACACCGCATATCAAGGGAATAATGGTCAGCACACACTGAGGAAAGAGACAGCAAGCATCCAAACTGAAAGCAGCCCCTAGATCCTGGAAAACATAGCACAGTAGAAGGACTTGAGCTCACCCACTCTCATAAAAAAAAAAGAACCTACTAACCACTGAACAACCATCAACAAAGAAGAGAGGAACCTACCAAAAATTTTTTTTTACATTCAAAGACAAAGAAATAGCCTCAAGGAGATGGTAGGGAGGTGCTTTTATGAAATAATCAAATCACATACACCAAGGAAGGCAACCCACAAACAGGAAAATAATTTTATCACAGAGGTTCTCCCATAAGAGTGAAAGTTGTGATCCCCATGTCAGTCTCCTCAGCCTGAAGGTCTGGCATCAGGAAGAGGACCCCCTATAGAATTTGGGATTCAATTTCAGTGGGACTTCAGTGCAGGTGCTCCACAGGACTGGGGGAAACAGAGACTCCACACTTGGAGGACGTACACAGGTTTCACATACACTGTGACCCAGGACAAAGCAGTAACTCCATAGGAGACTGGGCTGGACTTACTTATGAATTTGGAGGGTCTCTTGGGGAGGCAGAGGTCTGTTGTGGTTCACTGTGGGGGCAAGGACACTGGTGGAAGACGTCTCAGAGAATATTGATCAATGTGAGCTCTCCCAGAGGTCGCCATTTTGACATCACAATATGACCCTAACCAGCAGCATATGGGCTCAGTGCTAGAACGCTTCAGGCCAAATGATTCAAAGGATAAAAACACAGAACCACCCATCAGCTGACAGGCTGCCTAAATCTGTACCAAGCTCACAGTCACCTCTAAACACTCCCCTTAACATGGCTCTACCCACCAAAGGGCCAAGACCCAGCTCCATACACCAGTGGGCTGGCACAAGTCCCTCCAACCAGGAAGGCTGCACAAACTCTAGGAACAAACTCACCCACTAAGGTGCAGACCCCAGAAGCAAGAGGAGTATGATCCTGCAGCAAGCAGAAAGAGACCAGAAAGTTAAACAAAATGAGATGGTAGAGAAATATGTTCCAGAAGAAGGAACAAGATAAAACCCCACAAGAACAACTAAATGAAGTGGAGATAGGCAACTTACATGAAAGATAATTTAGAGTAATGATAATAAAGTTGATACAAGATCTTGGAAAAATAATGGAGGCACAGATTGAGAAGAAACAAAAGATGTTTTAAAAAGAACTAGAAGGTTTAAAGAATAAACAAACAGATATGAAAATAAAAGTACTGAAAGGAAAAATACACTAGAAGGAATCAATAGCAGAAAAATTGAGGCAGAAGAACGAATAAATGAGGTGGAAACAGAGTGGTAGAAATCACTGGCACAGAACATAATAAAGAAAAAAAAGAAAGAAAAGAAATGAGGAGAGTCTCAGAAACCTCTGGTACAACATTAAATGCATCAAAATTCACATTAAAGAAATCCCAGAAGGAGAAGAGAGGGAGAAAGTGCTTGACAAAATACTTGAAGAGATTATAGTCGAAAGCTTCTCTAACATGAGAAAGGAAACTTCAGTCAAATCCAGGAAGCACAGAGAGTTAAATACAAGAAAAACTCAAGGAGAAACATAATGAGTCACATATTAATCAAACTGAGAAAAAATAAAGACAAAGAAAAAAAAATAAAAGCAACAGGGGAAAAGCAACAAATAGCATACAAGGGAATGCCCATAAGGTTGTCAGCTGATTTTTCAGCAGAAACTTTGCAAGACAGAAAGGAGCTGGCATGATATATTTAAAGTGATGAAAGGGAAAGCCTACAAAAAATACTCCACAAGGCTCTCATTTATATTTGATGGAGTAACCAAAAATTTTACAGACAAGCAAAGCTAAGAGAATTCAGCACCACCAAACCAGCTTTACAACATATCATAAAGGAACTTCTCTTGGCAGAAAATAAAAGGGCACAACTAGAATCAAGAAAATTATGAATGGAAAAGCTCACTGGTAAAAGGAAGCATAAAGCAAAGTTAGGAATCACACAGAAACAACTATAATATCAAAACCAGCAATCGTGAGAAGAGAGGAGTACAAATGCAGGATATTGAAAATGCATTGGAAAGTAAGAGACCAGCGAATTAAAACAATCTGGTGTATATATAGACTGCTATGTCAAAACCTCATGGGGGAATTCCCTGGTTGTGCAGTGGTTAAAACCCACCTGCCAATGCAGAGGACAAGGTTTGAGCCCTGGTCTGGGAAGATTCCACACACCATGAAGCAACTAATCCCATGCATCACAACTACTGAACCTATACTCTAGAGCCCATGAGCCATAACTACTCAGCTTGCGTGCCACAACTACTGAAGCCTGTGTGCCTAAAGCCCATGCTGTGCAACAAGAGAAGCCACTGCAATGAGAAGCCCATGCACTGCAACGAAGCATAGTTCCCCCCCTTTCTGCAACTAGAGCAAACCAGCATGCATCAATAAATACTCAACACAGCCAAAAATAAATAAATAAATAAACATATTAAAAAGAGAAAACCTCATGAGAACTGCAAACCAACAATCTACAATAGATGCACAGACAAAAAGAAAAAGGAATCCAAACACAACAATAAAGATAGACATCAAATCACAAGGGAAGAGAACAAAAGCAGAAGGGGGAAAAAGGCTTTCAAAAACAAAGCCAAAACAATTAACAAAATAGGAATAAGAACATACATATTGACAATTATCTTAAATGTAAATGGATTAAAGGCTCTAACCAAAAGACATAGAGAGGCTACATGTATACTAAAAGAAGACCCATTTATACACTGTCTACAAGAGACCCACTTCAGATTTAGGGACATATATAGACTGAAAGTGGGAGGATGGAAAAAGATATTTGATGCCAATGCAAATCAAAAGAAAGCTGCAGTAGCAATACTCATATCAGACAAAATAGACTTTAAAATAAAGACTGTTACAAGAGACAAAGATGGACACTACATAATGATCAAGGGATGAATCCAAGAAAATATAACAATTACAAATATATATGCATCCAATATAGAAACACCACAATATATAAGGCAAATGCTAACAACCTTAAAAGGAGAAATCGACATTAACACAATAATAGTGGGAGACTTTAACACCCCACTTTCATCAATGGACAGATAACCCAGATAGAAGATCAATAAGGAAACACAGGCCTTAAATGACACATTAGACCAAATGGACTTAATTGATATTCATAGAACATTCCATCTTAAAGGAGCAGAATACACATTTTTCTCAAGTGCACATGGAACATTCTCTAAGATTGATCACATCATGGGCCACAAAGCAAGCCCTGGTGAATTTAAGGAAATTGAAATGATATCAAGCTTCTTTTCCAGCCACTATGAGATAAGAAAAAACAAGAAAAACACTGTAGAAATACACAAACGCATGAAGGTTAAACAATATGCTACTAAATCACAAATGGATCACTGAAGAAATCAAAGAGGAAATCAAAAAAATAGAGACAAATGAAAATGAAAGCATGATGATACAAAACTTATGGGATGCAGTAAAAGCAGTTCTAAGAGGGAACTTTATAGCAATACAATCTTACCTTAGGAAACAAGAAAAATCACAATAAATAACCTAACCTTACAACTAAAGCAACTAGAGAAAGAAGAACAAACAAAATACAAAGTTAGTAGAAGGAAAGAAATCATAAACATCAGAGCAGAAATAAATGAAATAGAAATGAAGAAAACAACAGAAAAGATCAATGAAACTAAAAGCTGGATCTTTGAAAAGAAAAAAGATTAATAAACTTTTAGCTAGACTCATCAAGAAAAAAAGGTAGACGTATCAAACCAATAAAATTAGAAATCGTAACAATATTTTTATGGATCTGTCTCCTAAGTCAAAAGAAACAAAAGCAAAACAAACAAATGGACAAATTAAACTTAAAAGCTCTGCATAGTGAAAGATACCATTGACAAAATGAAAAGACAATCCACTGAATGTGAGAAAGTACTTGCAAATGATATGACCAATAATGGGTTAACATCCAAAGCATATAAACTGTTCATAAAACTGAACATCAAAAAATAAACCACTCAATAAAAAAAATAGGCAGAAGACTTGAATAGACTTCTTTTCCAAAGAACTACAGATGGTTAACAGCCACAGGAAAATACGCTCAACATTGCTAATTATTAGAGAAATGCAAATCATAACAATGAGATCTCACCTCACACCTGTCAATGTGGCTATCATCATAAAGTCTAGAAATAACAAATGTTGCAGAGGATGTGGAGAAAAGGGAACCCTCAAACACTATTGGTGGGAATGTATATTGATGGAGCTACTGTGGAAAACATTATGGAGGCTCATCATAAAACTAAAAATAGAACCACTGTATTATCTAGCAAGTCTGGGTATATATCTGGAAAAAATGAAAACACTAATTAGAAAAGATACATGCATCCCAATATTCATATCAGCACTAGTTACAATAGCCAAGATATGTAAGGAGATAAATGGATAAAGAATATTATTTATGTGTGTGTGTGTGTACATATATATACACACACACACTGCTATATTACTCAACCATAAAGCAGAATGAAATTCTAACATTTGCAGCAGCATGGATGGACATAGAGAATATTATGATTATTGAAATGTCCGACAGAGAAAGACAAATGCTGTATGATATCATTTATATGTGGAATCTAAAAATAATACAAGCAGATATATATGCAAAACAGAAACAGACTCTTGGATATAGAAAGCAAACTAATGGTTACCAATGGGGAGAGAGAAGGTGAGGGGGCAAATTAGGGGTATGGGTTTAAGAGATACAAACTATTATGTATAAAGTAGATAAACAACAAAGGTATATTGTATAGCATGGGGAATTATAGCCATTATCTTGTAATAACTTTTAGTTGAGTATAATCTGTAAAATTAGTAAATCAATATACTGTATACCTGAAACTAATATAATATTATAAATCAGCTATACTTCAATAAAAAAAGAAAAAAAAGATAAGTGTCTGTGAGGATGTGGAGAAAAGGGAACCCCTCTTGTCAATGAAAGACACTGTGAACAAACTAATAGGCAGATAAGAGAATGGGATAAGTTATTTGCAATGTTTAAAAATTACAAAGTATGGGAAGTTGAGGTCCAGATGGTGGAATAGGAGGACCTGGGGTTCACTTCTCCCCACAAGTACATCAAGAATACATCTACATGGCTTCCCTGGTGGCACAGTGGTTGAGAGTCCGCCTGCCGATGCAGGGGACACTGATTCGTGCCCTGGTTCAGGAAGATCCCACATGCCGTGGAGTGGTTGGGCCCATGAGCCATGGCCACTGAGCCTGCGTGTCCAGAGCCTGTGCTCCACAATGGGAGAGGCCACAACAGTGAGAGGCCCGCGTACCGCAAAAAAAAAAAAAAAAAAAAAAAAATTATTTACCCATATAGGCCATTGCAGATTATTGAGTAAAGTTCCCTGTGCTATATAGTAGATCCTTATTTGTTATCTATTTTATATATAGTAGTGTGTATATGTCAATCCCAATCTTCCAATTTATCACTCCCCAACCCCTTACCACCTGGTAACCATAAGCTTATTTTCTATATCTGTAACTATTTCTGTTTTGCAGATAAGTTCATTTATAGCCTTTTTTTCTAGATTCCACATATGAGCAATATCATAGGATACTTGTCTTTCTCTGTCTGACTTACTTTACTCAGTATGAGAATCTCTAGGTCCATGCATTTTGCTGCAAATGGCATTATTTTGTTCTTTATCATTGCTGAGTAATATTCCATTGTATATATGTGCTACATCTTCTTTATCCATTCCTCTGTTGATGGGCCTTTAGGTTGCTTCCGTGTCCTGGCTACTGTGAATAGTGCTTCAATGAACATTGGGGTGCAGGTATCTTTCCAAATTATGGTTTTCTCTGGATACATGCCCAGGAGTAGGATTGGTGGATAATATAGTAGCTCTATTTTCAGATTTTTAAGGAACCTCCATACTGTTCTCCATAGTGGCTGTACCAGTTTGCATTCTCACCACATTGTAGGAGGTTTCCCTTTTCTCCACACCCTTGCCAGCATTTATTATTGTAGATTTTTTGATGATGTATATATATATATATATATATATATATATATATATATAATTCATATATAATATGATGACAAAAGAAGAGAGGTTTGCTGAGGAGTTCTCCAGAGAAGCCCCCCAAAACACTTTATAGCAGTCACTTACTCTGATTCTACACAAGGCCGGCTCTGAACTTTGATTTGTAGGCACTGTCTCCAGTGAGTCAGTGGAAGCTGCTTCAGTGGGAGAATTCTTAGGCAGAAAATACAAAGATTCCAGATAACTAGCTTCCAAGTCAAGTGTCCAAAGTCCATGCACTGAGATATGTATCTATGAATGACATCCGAATCACAGCTACATTTCCATAATTGCCTGAAATGAATTCCAACTTAACAATGTGCCTAAATTCAAAGCTGATACCAAAAGATATATATTTTTTCTTTATTGCTTATTAGGTAAAAGGATTGACATCAGAAGCTGAAAGGATCAGAAATTGGACAAATTTCTTATTCTATTAGTCAATCCGGGTCTTCAATAATCTACCTAAGTAGCTCCATGAGGTAAATTTTCTGCTGCTAGACAAAATGGCATAATCTTCCACTTGCTTGTACTAAGAGAAACATACTTGACTAAATCAGTAATAAGCTAGTAATAAAAGTGACGTGATTTCCTCAACCACCAATAACCGCACTTTCTGTGTGTTTTTTCAGCCATCTTATAATATGTGATAGTAGAAAAAACACATGATTAGAAAGAGATAAATCTGTATTCTATCTTTAGCGTTGTTGTTGACGTACTATGCACACTTTCAGCAAGTCTCTACCTTTCTTTAGGCAAGAGTTTCCTAATTTCTAAAACAAAGGGTTTGAAATAAGGTCTAAGATCCCTTCTGCCTCAGAATTTTATATGCCTCAGAATTTTATAGTGGTTTTCTGCCACTACAGTCATTAGTTTGCATTTCCTATAATTTTATACAAGTGAAATTATATGGTATGTACTATTTTTTGTCTGGCTTCTTTTACTTGGCAAATGATCTTGAGATTCATTCATGTTGTCACACATATCAATAGTTTGTTCCTTTCCCTTGCTGAATAGTGTGCCATGGTATGGATAAATTCAATTTGTATAAACATTCACTTGATGAACACTTGGGTTGTTTCCAGATTTTGACAATGATAAAGCTACTATGAAAATCCATAAACACGTCTTTGTCATGTGCTTTCATTACTGTTGAGCGGATACTCATAACGTATGGTCGGCTTGTATGATAGATGTATGTAACTTGTGTACAAACTGCCAAATTCTTTGCAAGAGTGTATGTGCCATTTTGCATTCCTGTCAGCAACTATGAGAGCTGAAGTTTCTCCCATTCCTAAACCAACACTTAACATTGCTGTCTTTCTTATTATAGTGATTCTTGTGGGTATGATGTTGTATCTCTCTGTGATTTTAATTTGCACTTCCTTATGAATAATGATGTGGAGCAAATTTTTAGGTGCTTGTTGGCTAGTGGTGTATCTTCTTTTAAAAAGTGTTGGTTCAAACTTTTTGCCCATTTTAATGGAGTATAATAATAATAACTATCAAATTATAGATAATTATATATTTATATAATTAAATAAATAATAATATTAGTTATTATTATTAGTTCTTGTTACCTAGATAAAATTTTTATCAGATATAAGTTTTGCAAATAATCTCCCCATCTGTGGTTGCCTTGTTTTCTTGATTTTTTTCAATAACAAAACTTTCTATTTTCCTAACTTTGATGAGGTCCAGTTTATCAATTTTTAATTTTATGCTTTTTGCTTTTTTTGTGTATTTTAGCAAGAAAACCTTTACCTATTCCCAAGGGGGCAACGGTTTTTTTTATGTTTTCCTACAAAATTTTTTATAATTTTCAATTTTACATTTGGGCCTATGGTTCACTTGAAGTTAGTCATTGTTTATGGTGTGCTATAATGGTCAATATATATGTTTTATTCTATATTGGTATCTAGGTGACCCAGCAATATTTGTTGAAAAATCTTTTCTTTCTTTGTTGGCACTCTTGTCATAAAACAATTGACTATTTATTAGTGGTTCTATTTCTGGACTCTATATCCTGTTTTATAAACCATAAAAAAGAAAATAACATCACTCATAAGATCACCACACATATATCATCATTGTTAACATTTTTAGCATATATACTTCTCACCTTCATTATATTTTTTTTACAATTTAAGCAAACTGTATATAGTTTACCTCTTTCACAAATATCACATCATAAATATTTTCTATGTGAATATAAAAGCTTTGAAATATCACATTCATGACTGCATTGGTTGTTTTCCAAGTTGAGTTCAGTGACTTATTTATTGGCTGTGTGTCTTGGTTAAGCTTTTTATCTCTATGTAAATAATTTTTCTCAATTGTGTAATATGTATTAGAATAATAGTATAATAGAAGATTATTCATAAATAGAAATGAGATAATTTATAGAAAGTAATTATTCCAATTCCTGGCACAGTATAAGGGACTAGAAAAATCTTAATTATTTTCCTTAGCCAGGATAGAACAGGCTATATTGTGGTAATAAGTAAATATACAAATGTAAGTGACTTAATACATAAATGTTTATTTTTGTTCACACACAGGAACTAAGAATCCAGTAAATATTCAGTCTTCTTTATTCTTTTTTTATTTATCTTATTAATTTTTTATTGCAGTATAGTTGCTTTACAATGTTGTGTCAGTCTTTTTAATTCTTATATCTTTACATGGCTATGATGATCAAAAGTGACAGGAGAGGAAAGGGCTGGAACATCACACAGGAACATTTCAAAGCTTCAGCATGAAAATCACACATTCATTTTTCTCACGGTCAATTGACTAGAACTAGAGACTTGGCCTTACCTAACTGTAAGGAGACTGGGAAGTATGGAAGAGCAGATAGAATATTTGGTGAGCATTGTTAACTCTGTCACATCCACAGTCAGACTTTCTAAATGGTTTTCAGAGATTATATCTTCATTATATATTTTAAGTGCCTTAAAGAATTATAAAAGAAAAATGAGATATTGAATGTCCATATTGCCATTGATTGAATCATGAAATTATATCAAACTTAGAATGTCCTTGTTAAGAGAGCTTCCATCTCTGGAAAGCTTAATTGGTAGAGAGTTCTCTCTCATTCTCAAGCTAATTCAGTTCCCCTTTTCCTGTTATCATCTCATCTTCAGTTCTCCAAATTTCAGTCTCTTTATCCTTAAACTGAGGATGATATTATCTCATTATTACCTCATAGGAAATCTGCGAGAGGCAGACTGAATGCAACATATTTTAGATAAGAAAACTTAGGCTCTTTGAAAATTAAAGTGAAGCATAATCACCCTGGTCTAAACAACCCTCTTATAATATAATGATAAAATCTACCTCATAGAATTTTTATGAAAAGTAGTGAAGTAAACTGTTTATCATGCTTGCTTAATGCTTAGTATATTGTGGATCCTCAACAAACAGAAGTTATGATAATATAAATTTATATTTACTGCAGTTACTTTAAGATAGTGGTGGTAGGAAGGGGAAGGAGGGGATTGTAGTATGATGGAAATGCCTTGGTTTCTAGTCTTCGAAAGACCTCAGTTCCAATCCCAGTGTTACCACTACCTTGCTGCATAAACATGGACAAGCTACTTAACCTCCATGTACCTATGCCCTTTTTTGAAAAATGGGGATAATAAGACTTGTATCATGGGTTATTTTGAGAATTATATAGTATATGAAAAGTATTTAGCAGAGTACCTTGGTTGTAGTCATTAGTAAATAGAAACCATAATTATGTAACCTCTGGAAGATTTTTTCCCCCTTTGGGTTCACCATACCCTAATCTTTCAGATCTACCTCATAGATTTCAATTTCACTTACCAACCTGGTCATGCACTTCTGAATATGTTTGTCGTGGCTCCTTAAAATGTCTTCTGAGCACTGAAAACAATATTCATGTTGTGATATGTCCAATGTAGATAGAAGAGGAATATCACTTCCCTTATTATAGGGTCTATACTTTTACTAATGCAACATATTATTATATTTTATTTTTGACAGAACATCCCATTTTTGATTCATACTAAAAATATTGCCTTTTTCCATGAGTCACAACTTCCTCACTTGTATTGTGGAGTTGGAATTCAAGAATCAAATGTAGGATTTAATAGTTCATTGTGTCAGCCCATCTCAATTATTTTAGATGTTTATTTTGTCATTGAACAAAGCCCTTCAGTTTTGTATCTTTTCCAAGATCTGATCAGCACTCCTTAAACATCTCCAATCAGGTCATTTACAAAATATGGGACAGAACAGGGCAGGTATCAAGGATAGAATCCTCGACAGAATACAAGGATCCTCATAACAAGTTAATATCAATCTACAATTCAAGCAATCTTTGAGTCAAGTTGTCTCTAGAATAAAATTTTTACTGTGTTCTGATTATCCCAAACTATAAAATGGATGAGTGGCTTTCTAATGATTTTTCTGACTTTTCCAAGTGGCCAATTAAATTCTCCTTTTAAGTCAAAATCAAGGCCAAGATAGCAGCTAACAAACTTCATTTTGTTTTGATTTTTTTTACTATCAAGGAGACATTTGTCAATAAGGTAATTCTAGATATTACCAAATACAGTGTTTTGCTGAATGAGGCTTCAGCAGATATACAGATACTCAAATGCCTCCTCTTTAATCCTCCTTGACTACAATTCTGAGCCCTTACCTTCAGTGCAAGTTTTATCCTTAGCATCAGGATTACCTCATCCATTTCCTCCACCTGGCAGTCTCTACAGTACTTATACAATATCTTTTCAACCTTTCTCCCCTTTAATATTCATGTAACTGCTCTCCAGTGTGCTTCTATTCTTAGCTGCATTATCATATTTCAGCATGTCTTTTTGTCATATAGAATTACACTATTTCTCCTCCAGAATGGTCTAAATTCTTGTGCACAAGATAAACACTGACAGTTCCCTAAACTATTAAAATAATGCAGACCATCCCATAATGACTTGGTGATGTGGAAAATTATATTATATATACCTGGATTATAACCTCAAGGTAATTTTATCATCTCATTAGTATATAGAGCTCTGCTGTCATCCAGTATAACTTTTTGTTTCTTCCCGATTATTGCATTATGCAAATGCATAGGCACTTCCCATATTCTTGGTTCACTTTTCTTTTATTTATTTATTTTTAATTTTTTTAAACATTATTATTGGAGTATAATTGTTTTACAATGGTGTGTTAGTTTCTGCTTCATAACAAAGTGAATCAACTATATATATACATATATCCACATATCTGCCTCTTGCATCTCCCTCCCTCCCACCCTCCCTATACCACCCCTCTAGGTGGTCACAAAGCACCAAGCTGAACTCCCTGTGCTATGTGGCTGCTTCCCACTAGCTATCTATTTTACATTTGGTAGTGTATATATGTCCATGCCACTCTCTCACTTCATCCCAGCCTGCCCTTCCCCCTCCCCATGTCCTCAAGTCCATTCTCTGCATCTGTGTCTTTATTTCTGTCCTACCCATAGGTTCTCCAAAAACTTTTTTTTTAGATTCATATATATGTGTTAGCATACAGTATTTGTTTTTCTCTTTCTGACTTACTTCAGTCTGTATGACAGACTCTAGGTCCGTCCACCTCACTACAAATAACTCAATTTCATTTATTTTTATGGCTGAGTAATAATCCATTGTATATATGTGCCACATCTTCTTTATCCATTCATCTGTCGATGGACACTTACATTGCTCCCATGTCCTGGCTATTGTATATAGAATTGCAATGAACATTTTGGTACATGTCTCTTTTTGAATTATGGTTTCCTCAGGGTATATGCCCAGTAGTGGAATTTCTGGGTCGTATGGTAGTTCTATTTTTAGTTTTTAAGGAACCTCCATACTGTTCTCCATAGTGGCTGTATCAATTTACATTCCCACCAACAGTGCAGGAGGGTTCTCTTTTCTCCACACCCTCTCCAGGATTTATTGTTTGTAGATTTTTTTATGATGGCCATTCTGACTGGTGTGAGGTGATATCTCATTGTAATTTTGATTTACATTTCTGTAATAATTAGTGATGTTGAGCATCTTTTCATGTGCCTCCAGAACATCTGTATATCTTCTTTGGAGAAATGTCTATTTAGGTCTTCTGACGATTTTTTGATTGGGTTGTTTTTCTTGGATATTGAGCCATATAAGCTGCTTGTAAATTTTGGAGATTAATCCCTTCTCAGTTGCAGTGTTTGCAAATATTTTCTCCCATTCTGTGTGTTATCTTTTCTTTTTGTTTATGGCTGCCTTTGTTGTTCAAACACTTTTGAGTTAATTGGGTCCCATTTGTTTATTCATGTTTTATTTCCATTACTCTAGAAGACAGCTCAGGAAAGATATTGCTGCCATTTATGTCGAAGAGTGTTCTGCCTATGTTTTCTGCTAAGAGTTTTATAGTATCAGGTCCTGTATTTAGGCCTTTAATCCATTTTGAGTTTATTTTTGTGTATGGGGTTAAAGAACGTTCTAATTTCACTTTTTTACATGTAGCTGTCCAGTTTTCTCAGCACCATTTATTGAAGAGACTATCTCCATCGTATAGTGTTGCCTCATTTTTCATAGATTAATTGACCATAGGTATGTGGGTTTATTTCTGGGCTTTCTATCCTGTTCCATTGATCTATAATCTGTTTTTGTGCCAGTACCATAGTGTTTTGATGACTGTAGCTTTGTAGTATATTCTGAAATCAGGAAACCTGATTCCTCCAGCTCCACTTTTCTTTCTCAAGAGTGTTTTGGCTGTTCAGGGTCTATTGTGTCTCCATAGAATGTATAAGTTTCTTTCTTCTCGTTCTTTGAAAAATGCCAATCCTAATTTGCTAGGGATTGCACTGAATCTGTAGATTGCCTTCAGTAGTACAGTCATTTTGGCAATGGTGATTCTTCCAATCCAAGAACATGGTATATCATTCCATCTGTTTGTGTAATCTTTGATTTCTTTCATCAGCATCTTATAGTTTTGGGCGTACAGGTCTTTTGCCTCCTTAGGTAGGCTTATTCCTGTGTATTTTATTCTTTAAGATGTGATGGCAAATGGGATTGTTTCTTTAATTTCTCTTGCAGATCTTTTGTTGTTAGTGTTTAGAAATGCAATAGATTTCGGTGTATTAATATTGTTTCCTGCAACTTTACCAAATTTATTGATGAACTCTAGTAGTTTTCTGGTAGCACTTTTACAATTTTCTATGTATAGTATCATGTCATCTGCAAACAGTGTCAGTTTTAATTCTTCTTTTCCAATTTGTATTTCCACTACTTTTTTTCTTTTCTGATTGCCATGGCTAGCACTTCCAAATCTATGTTGAATAAACATGGCGAGAGTGGACATCCTTGTCTTGTTCCTGATTTTAGAGCAAATGCTTTTAGCTCTTCATCATTGAGTGTGATGTTAGCTGTAGGTTTCTCATATATGGCCTTTATTATGTTGAGGTATATTCCCTCTATGCGCACTTTCTGGGGAATTTTTATCATAAATGGGTGTTGAAATTTGTCAGAAGATTTTCTGCAACTATTGAGATGGTCATATGGTTTTATTCTTCAATTTGTTGATGTGATGTATCACACTGATTGATTTGCAGATGTTGAAAAACCCTTGCATCCCTGGGATAAATCCCACTTGATCAGGGTGCATGATCCTTTAAATGTATTGTTGGATTTGGTTTGCTAGTATTTTGTTGACGATTTTGGCATCTATGTTCATCAGAGATATTGACCTGAAATTTTCTTTTTTTTCTGCTATCTTTGTCTGGTTTGGGTACCAGGGTGATGGTGGCCTCATAGAATGAGGATGATGTTTCTTCATTTCTAGTTCATTTATTTCTGCTGTGATGTTTATGATTTCTTTCCTTCTACTAATTTTGGGTTTTGTTTGTTCTGCTTGCTCTTCTTTCTCTAGTTGCTTTAGGTTTAATGTTATGTTGTTTTAGATTTTTCTTGTTTCCTGGGGTAAGATAGGTTTGCTACATACTTTCCTCTTAGAACTGCTTTTACTGTGTCCCATAGGTTTGGATTATCATGCTTTCATTTTCATTTGTCTCTAGGTATTTTTTAGTTCCCTCTTGATTTCTTCAGTGATCCATTGGTTGTTTAGTAGCATGTTGTTTAGCCTTCACATGTTTGTGTTTTTTACAGTTTTTTTCTTATAGTTGATTTCTAATCTCATAGTTTTGTGGTTGGAAAAGGTGTTTGGTATGATTTCAGTTTTCTTAAATTTACTGAGACTCGCTTTGTGGCCCAGGATATGATCACCCCTGAAGAATGTTCCATGTGCCCATGAGAAGAATGTATGTTCTGCTGTTTTGGATAGAATTATCTATAAATATTCATTAAGTCCATCTGGCCTAATGTGTGATTTGAGGCCTGTGATTTAACACATTGATCTTTAATCTGGATGATGTGTTCATTGATGAAAGTGGTGTGTTAAAGTCTCCCACTATTATTGTGTTAATGTAAATTTCTCCTTTTATGGCTGTCAGCATTGTCATATATTGTGGCGCTCCCATGTTGGGTGCAAATATATTTACAGTTGTTATATTTTCTTCTTGGATTGATCCCTTGATCATTATGTAGTACCCTTTGTCTCTTGTAACAGTCTTTATTTTAAAGTCTATTTTGTCTGATATGAGTATTGCTAATCCAGCTTTCTTTCAATTTTCATTTCATGGAATACCTTTTTCCATCCCCTCACTCTCACGCTGCATGTGTCCTTACATCTGAAGTGGGTCTCTTGTAGACAGTGTATATGCTGGTCTTGTTTTTGTATCCATTCAGCCAGTCTGTGTCTTTAGGTTGGAGCATATAATCCATTTACATTGAAGGTAATTATTGATTTGCATGTTCTTATTGCCTTTTTCTTATTTGTTTTGGATTTGTTTTTGTAGCTGTTTATTTTTTCTCTTCCTTTTTTGTTTTCTTACCTTGTGACTTAGTGACTAACTTTATTGTTGCATTTGAATTCCTTTTTCTTTTTTTGTCTGTATCTATTGTAGATTTTTTTTTTGTGGCTCCCATGAGGTTTTAATATGTCAGTCTTTATATAAACAAGATTGTTTTTAGTTGCTTGTGTTTTAATTTCAAATGCATTTTCAATATCCTGTATTTGTACTCTCCTCTTCTACCAATTGCTGATTTTGATATCATATTTGTGTGTTGATGATTTCCTACTTTTACTGTATGTTTGTCTTTACCAGTGAGCTTTCCCATTTGTAAATTTCTTGTTTCTAGTTGTGACATTTTCTTTTCCACTTAGATAAGTTTCTTTGGCATTTGTTGCAAAGCTGGTCTGGTGGTGCTGGACTCTCTTAGGTTTGCTTGTCTGTAAAGCTTTTGATTTCTCCATCGAATCTGAATGAGAACCTTCTTGGGTAGAGTATTCTTGGCTGTAGTTTCTTCTCTTTCATCACTTTAAATACATCATGCTACTCCCTTCTGGCCTGCAGAGCTTCTGCTGAGAAATCAGCTGATAACCTCATGGGAATTTCCTTGTATTTTATTTGTTGCTTTTCGCTTGTTGCTTTTAATATGTTTTCTTTGTCTTTAGTTTTTTTCAATTTGATGACTATTTCTCTTGGCATGCTCCTCCTTGGGCTTATACTGCCTGGGACACTCTCCACTTCCTGGACTTTGGTGACTGTTTCCATTAACATGTTAGGGAAATTTTCAGCTATTGTCTCTTCAAATATTTTCTCAGGTCCTTTCTCCCTTCTTTTTCTGGGACCCCTATAATGTGAATGTCAGTGCATTTAATGTTGTCCCAGAGGTCTCTTATGCTTTCTTCATTTATTTTCATTCTTTCTTCTTTATTCTCTTCCACAGCAGTGATTTCCACCATTCTGTCTTCCAGCTCATTTATCGGTTCTTCTGCGGCCATCACTCTGCTATTGATTTCTTCTAGTGTATTTTTAATTTTTCAATTCAGTTATTATATTGTTCTTCTCTGTTTGTTGGTTCTTTCGTTCTTCTTGGTCTTTGCTAAACTTCTTTTGTTTTTCTCTTGATCTGTACCTCCATTATTTTTTCAAGATCTTTGATCATCTTTACTATCATTATTCTGAATTTCTTTTTTGGGGGGAGGGGAAATTGTGTATCTTCATTTCACTTAGTTGTTCTTCTGGTGTTTTATCTTGTTCTTTCATCTGGGACATATTCCTTTGCCATCTCATTTTTTCTATTTTTTTCTGACTGGTTTCCATGCTGCAGGATGGAGAGTTGTAGTTCTTGTTGTTTCTGCTCTCTGCCCCTTGGTGGATGAGGACATCGAAGAGGCTTGTGCAGGCTTCCTGGTGGGAGGGACTGGTACCGGACCACTGGTTGGTGGAGCTGTGTCTTGTCCCTCTGGTGGGCAGGGCTGTGTGTGGGAAGTATTTTTGCCAAGCAGCTGCTTACTTAGGAAGACTTTAAGCAGCTTATCTGATGATGGGTGGGGCTGTGTTCCCGCAGTTTTTTTTTTTTTTTTCTGGCAGTACACAGCCCTCTCACTGTTATGGCCTCTCCCGTTGCAGAGCACAGGCTCCAGACGTGCAGGCTCAGCAGCCATGGTTCACGGGCCCAGCCGCTCCACAGCATGTGGGATCTTCCTGGACTGGGGCACAAACCCATGTCCCCTGAATTGGCAGGCGGACTCTCAACCACTGTGCCACCAGGGAAGCCCCCCACCCTGTTTTTTTGTTTGGCCTGAGGCGTCCCAGCACTGGAGCCTACAGGTTGCTGAGTGGGTCTAGGCCCTGGGGAGGAAATGGTGGTATCCATGAGGGCTCATGTCAATGAATACTCCCCAGAACTGCTGCCATCAGTGTCTTTGTCCCTGCAGTGAGCCATAGGTGCCACCCACCTCCAAGGAGACACTCCAATACTAGCAGGTAAGTCTGGCCCAGTCTCTTATGAGGTCATCACTTTTTTCCTTGGGTCCTGGTGCACACCAGACTCTGTAAAACCCCCTTGAGTGGAGTTTCTATTTCCTTCAGTCATGTGGAATTCCTGCAGTCAATCCCCACTGGCCTTCAAGACCAGATACTCTGGTGGCTCCTCCTCCCAGTGCCATAACTCCAGTCTGGGGAGCCTGACATGGGGCTGAGAACTTTCACTTCTGTGAGAGAACTTCTGCATTATAATTATTTTCTACTTTGTGGGTCACCCACCTGACATGTATGGGATTTGATTTTATCATGATTGTGCCCCTTCTGTCTTGTTGTGGCTTTATCTTTGTCTTTGTACTTAGTGTATCTTTTTTGTTAGGTTCTACCATTTTTTTGTCAGTGGTTGTTCAGGAGTTAGTTGTGATTTTGGCATTTTCAAAAGATGGGGTGAGCTCACATCTTTGTACACCGCCATCTTTTCTCCTCCCCTCATTTCACTGTGCATGCCATGCATGATAATATAGCATGAGAAGAGAGTCAATGACTCCAAAATTTTATGAGGGCATTTGTCAGTATTTCACTATATTCTGCTAAAGCACTCTTTCTCACCTAAACTAGTCCCTGAAGAAACCTTCATATACAGAATGTATCATGCACTCTATTGATAGTTAAGAATCCATCCCAGTATCTTAAGTCTATTCCATGATCTTATGCTACGACCTGCATATCACTTCTGAAAACAGTCTTTCCTCATCACATACAGTTTCAGAAATGGATCATATAAAATTTTGATTGGTCACGTTCAGCTCTCTATTGCCCAGTGGTGGGTATGGGAGTTCATTTTATCCAATTGTGCCCCTCCTACCTTCTCTTTGTGGCTTCTTTTTTTTTTTTTGGATGTAGGCTATATTTTTTCATATGTTCCAGTGTTTTTGTCAGTGGTTGTTCAGCATTTAAGTGTGACTTTGGTGTTTTATTAAGATGTGGAGAGCTCATGACCTTCTACAACACTATCTTGTCTCCACCTCCTCTTATCTTTAATTTATTGATGAACCTCTGTCATGTTTTCCATAATGGCTGTACCAATTTACTTTCCTGCTAACAGTGCACAAGGGGCCTCTATTCTCCACATCCTCTCCAATATATATATATATATATATATATATATATATATATATATAGCACCATGAGCTCTGTGTATATTTTGGAGATTAATCCTTTGTCCATTGCTTCATTTGCTAATATTTTTTCCAATTCTGAGGGTTGTCTTTTCCTCTTGTTAATGGTTTCCTTTGCTGTGCAAAAGCTTGTAAGTTTCATTAGGTCCCATTTGTTTATTTTTGTTTTTATTTCCAGTACTTTAGGACATGGGTCAAAAAAGAACTTGTTGTGGTTTAGGTCAAAGAGAGTTTTTCCTTTGTTTTCCTTTAAGAGTTTTATAGTGTCTGGTCTTATAGTTTGGTCTTTAATCCATTTGGAGTTTATTTTTGTGGATGGTGTTATGTAGTGTCCTCATTTCTTTCTTTTACATGTAGCTGTCCAGTTTTCCCAGCACCACATATTGAAGAGGATCTCTTTTCTCCATTTGTATGTTCTTGCCTCCTTTGTTGTAAATTAGGTGACTTTATATGTGTGGGTTTATCTCTGGGATTTATATCCTGTACCATTGATCTATATTTCTGTTTTTGTGCCAGTACCATACTGTCTCCATTACTGTAGCTTTGTAGTATAGTTTGAAGTTGGGAAGACTGAGTCCTCCAGCTCTATTTTTCTTTCTCAAGATTGCTTTGGCTATTCGGGGTCTTTTGTGTTTCCATACAAATTGTGAAATTTTTTGTTCTAGTTCTGTGAAAAATGCCATTGGTAGTTTGATAGGGATTGCATTGAATTTATAGATTGCTTTGGGTCATATAGTCATTTTCACAATGTTGATTCTTCCAATCCCAGAACATGGTATATCTCTCCATCTTTGTATCATCTTTACTTTCTTTCATCAGTGTCTCATAATTTTCTGCATACAGGTATTTTATCTCCTTAGGAAAGTTTATTCCTAGGTGTTTTATTCTTTTTGTTGCATTAGTAAATGGGAGTGTTTCCCTAATTTCTCTTTCAGATTTGTCTCTGTTAGTGTATAGGAATGCCAGATATTTCTGTGCATTAATTGTATATCCTGCAACCTTACCAAATTCTTTGATTAGTTCTAGTAATTTTCTGATGGCATCTTTAGGATTTTCTATGTATTGTATCATGTCATTGGCAAACAGTGACAGCTTTACTTTTTCTTTTCACTTTGTATATTTTAAATTTCTTTTTCATCTCTGATTGCTGTGGCTAAAACTTTCAAAACTAAGTTGAATAAGAGTGGTGAGAGTGAACAGCCTTGTCTAGTTCCTGATCTTAGTGGAAATGCTTTCAGTATTTCACAATTGGGTATGATGTTTGCTGTGGGTCTGTCATATATGGCCTTTATTATGTTGAGGTAGGTTCCCTCTATGCCCATTTTCTGGGGAGTTTTTATCATAAATGGGTGTTGAATTTTGTCAAAAGCTTTTTCTGCATCTATTGAGATGATCATGTGGTTTTTATTCCTTAATTTATTAATATGGTGTATCACATTGATTGATTTGTGTATATTGAATAATCCTTGCATCCCTAGGATAAATCCCACTTGAACATGATGTATGATAGTTTTAATGTGTTGTTGGATTCTGTTTGCTAGTATTTTGTTCAGGATTGCTGCACCTATGTTCATCCGTGTTATTGGTCTATAATTTTCTTTTTTTGATATCTTTTTCTGGTTTTGTTATCAAGGTGATGGTGGCTCTATAGAATGAATTTGGAGTGTTCCTCCCTCTGCAATTTTTTGATGAATTTGAGAAGGATCAGTTTTAGCTCTTTTCTACATATTTGATAGAATTTGCCTGTGAAGCCATCTGGTCCTGGACTTTTGTTAGTTGGAAGATTTAAAATTATAGTTTCAACTTCATTACTTGTGATATGTGTGTTTATATGTTCTAATTATTTCTAGTTCAGTCTTGGAGAATTGTACTTTTCCAAGAATTTATCCATTTCTTCATGGTTGTCCACTTTATTGGCATATGGTTGTTTGTAGTAGTCTCTTATAATCCTTTGTATTTCTGCCTTGTCAGTTGTGATTTCTCCTTTTTCTTTCTAATTTTATTGATTTTCATCCTCTCCCTTTTTTTTTCCTTGATGAATCTGGCTAAGGGTTGATCAATTCTGTTTACCTTCTCAAACAACCAGCTTTTAGTTTTATTGATCTTTGCCATTTTTGTTAGTTTGTTTGTTTCTATTTCATTTATTTCTGTTCTGATCTTTATGATTTATTTTCTTCCACTGGCTTTGGGTTTTCTTTGTTCTTCTTTCCCTAGATGTAGCGTTAGATTGTTTATTTGAGATTTTTCTTGTTTCTTGAGGTGAGGTCAAATTGCTATAAATTTCCCTCTTAGAACTGCTTTTGTTGCATCCCATAGGTTTTAGGTCATTGTGTTTTCATTGCCATTTGCTTCTATGTATTCTTTTATATCTTCTTTGATTTCTTCAGTTATCTCTTGCTTATTTTGTAGTGTATTGTTTAGTCTTCATGTATTTGTGTTTTTACCGTTTTTTTTTTCCTGTAACTGATTTCCAATCTCATTGCATTGTGGTCAGTAAAGAAGTTTGATATGATATCAATTTTATTAAATTTTCCGAGGCTTTATTTGTGATCCAAGATATGATCTATCCTGGAAATGTTCCATGTGCACTTGAGAAGAAAGTGTATTCCGCCACTTTTGGGTAGAATGTTCTATAAATATCAATTAAATCTGTCTGGTCTATTGTGTCATTTAAAATTTCTGCTTAGTTATTTATTTTCTGTTTGGATGATCTGTCTATTGGAGGACGTGGGGTGTTAAAATCCCCTACTATTATTGTGTTATTGTCAATTTCCCCTTTATGGTTGTTAGCATTTGCCTTATGTATTGACATACACCTCTGTTGGGTTCATAAATATTTATAGTTGTTATATCTTCTTCTTGGATTGATCCGTTGATCATTATGTAGTGTCCTACTTTGTCCCTTGTAATAGTCTTTATTTTACAGTCTATTTTGTCTGATACGAGTATTGCTACTCCTGCCTTGTTTTGATTTCTATTTGCATGGAATATTTTTTCCATCCCCTCACTTTTGGTTTGTATGTGTCCCTATGTCTGAAGTGGGTCTCTTGTAGACAGCGTATACAGTTTTTTTGTTTGTTTGTTTTGTTTTTGTATCTTTTCAGCTAGTCTCTGTCTTTTGGTTAGGGCATTTAATCCATTTGCATTCGAGGTTATTATCAATATGTATGTTCCTATTACCATTTTCTTAATTGCTTTGTTTTTGTTCTGTGGGTCTTTTTATCCTCTTGTGTTTCCCGCCTAAAGCAGTTTGTTTAGCATTTGTTGTAAAGCTGGGTTTGTGGTGCTGAATTCTCGTACCTTTTGCTCGTCTGAAGAACTTTTGTTTTCTCCTTCGAATCTGAATGAGATCCTTGCTGGGTAGAGTAATCTTGGTTGTAGGATTTTCCCTTTCGTTACTTTAAGTATATCCTTCCACTCCTTTCTGGCCTGCAGAGTTTCTGCTGACAAATCAGCTGGTAACCTTATAGGGATTCCTTTTTATGTTATTTTTTGCTTTTCCTTTTCTGCTTTTAATAATTTTTCTTTGAATTTAATTTTTGTTAGCTTGATTAATATGTGTCTTGGCGTGTTTCTCCTTGGATTTATCCTGTATGGGACTCTTTGCACTTCCTGGACTTGTATGAATATTTCCTTTCCCATGTTAGGGAAGTTTTTGACTATAATCTCTTCAAATATTTTCTCAGATCCTTTCTTTCTTTCTTCTTTTTCTGGGACCCCCTTTAATTCGAATATTTGTGCATTTAGTATCATCCCAGAGGTCTCTGATGTTGTCTTAAATTATTTGTATTCTTTTTACTTTATTCTACTCCTTGGCAGTTATTTCCACCATTTTGTCTCCCAGCTAACTTATTTGTTCTTTTACCTCAGTTATTCTGTTATTGATTCCTTCTATTGTATTTTTCATTTCATTTATTGTGTTGTTCATGTCTGTCTGTTTGTTCTTTAGTTCTAGTTGTTTGTTAAACATTTCTTGTATTTTCTCAATCTGTGCCTCCATTTTTTCCCCAATGTTCTGGATCATCTTTCCTATCATTATCCTGAATTCTTTTTCAAGTAAATTGCCTATTTCCTCTTCATTTATTTGGTCTTGTAGGTTTTTACCTTGCTCCTTCATCTGTGACATATTTTTTGCCATCTCTTTTTTTTTTTTTTTTTTTTGATGAGTGGGATTGTGTTCCTGTCTTACTGGTTGTTTGACTTGAGGTTTCCAACACTGGAATTTGTAGGCTGTGGGCATAGCTGGGTCTTGGTGCCAATATAAGGACCTCTGAGAAACCTCACTCAGAATTAATACTCCCTGAGGTCTGAGGTTCTATGCTTGTCCAGTGGTTTGGCCTCAGAACTCTCACCACAGGAGCTTTGGCCCCACCTCTGGCTTGTGAAGCTCGATTCCACAAGCAGTTCACTTGGGGGTTCCTCCCGTCTCCTTGGGTGTCAGAGTCCCTAAACAGTGTCTGGCAGATGCCCTGTTTTTGGGAGATGCAAACCCCACTGCTTCCTATGCTGCCATCTTTGCTCTGTGCCCCAAGTTATTTGTCTTTTTGATGTTGAGTTGCATGTGTACTTTGTTTATTTTGGATATTAACCCTTTATCAGTAATATCATTTGCAAATAACTTCTTCCATTCAATAGGATGCCTTTTTGTTATGTTGATAGTTTCTTTCTCTATGCAAAATATTTTAAATTTGTTGTAAGCCTATATGTTTATTTTTGCTTTTTTTCCCTTGCTTACATAGCATTATTTTTAAAAGTATTGCTAAGACCAATGTCAAAGGGTGTATGCCCATATATTTTTCCTAAACATTTTTGATTTTAAGTTTTATATCTATATCTTTAAAGGTTTTGAATTTATTTTTGTATATGGTGTGAGAAATTAATCCAGTTGTATTTTTTCATGTAGCTATCCAGTTTTCCCAGCACCATTTATTAAAGAGACTGTTTTTTTCCCATTGTATATGTTTGCCTTCTTTGTCAAATATTAATTACCTATATAAATGTGGGTTTATTTCTCAGATCTCTATTATGTTCCATTGATCTGTGTGTCTGGATTTGTGTCACTACCTTACTATTTTGATTACTATAGCTTTGTAGTATGGTTTGAACTCAAGGAGCATGATACCTTAAGCTGTATTCTTCTTAAGATTGTTTTGACTTTTTGTGTTCCATTGTGTTTCCATACAAATTATAGAATTATTTTTTCTAGTGCTTTGAAAAAAAATGCCACTGGTATTTTGATAGAGATTGCATTGAATCTGTAGATTGCCTTGGGTAGTATAGTCATTTTGACCATATTCGTTCTTCTAATCCAAGAACATGGTTTATCTTTCCATCTGTTTGTTTCACCTTCGATTTCTTTCATCAGTGTCTTATAGTTTTTGTAGTGCAGGTCTTTTGTCTCCTTAGGTAGTTTTATTCCTACTATTTTATTATTTTTATTGTTACGGTAAATGGGATTGTTTCCTTAATTTTTCTTTCTGATATTTCATTGTTAGTGCATAGAAATGCAACAGATTTCTCTATATTAATTTTGTATTATACAACTTTACCAAATTCATTTATCAGTTACAGTAGTTTTTCAGTTGCATCTGAAGGATTTTCCATGTATAGTATTATGTCATCTGCAAAATGTAACAGTTTTACTTCATCCTTTCCAATTTAGTTCCCTTTATTTCTTTTTTTTTTTGTTGGATCACTGTGACTAGGACTTTCAATTCTATGTTGGATAAAAGTGGTGACAGTGGTCATCCTTGTTTTATTCCTTATCTTAGAAGAAATGCTTTTGTCTTTTCACCATTGTGTATGATGTTGGCTGTAGGTTTGTCATATATGGACTTTGTTATGTTGAATTATGCTCCCTCCATGCCCACTTTG